>NW_026607176.1:267500-460000 GCF_029890125.1 Rhinichthys klamathensis goyatoka
TTATTAGAGGAAGGTTGTGTGGCGACGCAGTTGCACCAGTGACGTGTGTACTGTAACAGTTAATGCTGGATACTTTCATAACCCCGAACAAAACAAGTGCATGTCCGGTAACAGTAACGTTAGCTGTTTGTGTAAGGACTCAACATGGCCTTTAGATAAAGGGTTTCTGTAAGTGTGTGGTTACTAATGAAAGGTGTGTATCGTGATCTATGTGTGGATTATGGAAGCGCATGATGTGTTACACACACACACACACACACACACACAGAGCTGAGGATGCTGGTGTTTGCTGAGTCGCTACACGGAGTCCTTCTGCACTCTGATGAGTGTGTGATATTGCTGTTTGATTCATCATCGCGCTGTGATCATTCAGATGTTCGTCTAGTGCGCGTGTGTGTGAGAGAGAAAGAGATAGTGAGTGTGTGTGAGAGAGAGAGAGAGTGTGTTTGTGTGTGTGAGAGAGAGAGTGTGTGTGTGTGTGTGAGTGAGAGAAGATCCCCATCCCATCAGGCCAGTCACTCCTGTGCTCAATCAGGTCCTCTCGGGATCAGCAGCTCTGGTGTTTGGAGAATAGGAAACATATGAACACATTAATCTGTGGAGGATTTATTAATAATAATTAATAAGGAAACAGCGTTTGCTCTTAATGATGTTCCACACTCTCTCTGTCACACACACACACTCTCTCACTCACACTGTGTGTGTGTGTTTGAGAGAGAGAGAGAGAGAGATAGAGTGAGAGTGTGTAGTGTGTGTGTGTGTGTGTGTGCGCCGTTGGGTTTATCACTGAACTCTCTCGCTGCTCTTCACAGATTACACAGCCGAGGTCACGAGCGCTTCCTCCATTTCCCAGAATCCTTCACTTCACTGAATGACATCACTCACTGTGGCGCTCCGTGCTGTTCTTCATCTGACCAGTGATCTACTGTTGGGTTAGGCTGTAAGTAGACTGTTTACTCAGACACACACACACACTCTCACTCACTCACTCACTCACTCACTCACACACTCACTCACTCACTCACACACTCACTCACTCACTCACTCACTCACTCACTCACTCACTCACACACTCACACACTCACTCACACACTCACACACTCACTCACTCACTCACTCACTCACTCACTCACTCACTCACTCACTCACACACTCACACACTCACTCACTCACTCACTCACACACACACTCACTCACTCACTCACTCACTCACTCACTCACTCACACACTCACACACTCACTCACTCACACACTCACACACTCACACACACACACACTCACTCACTCACTCACTCACTCACACACTCACTCACTCACTCACTCACTCACACACTCACACACTCACTCACTCACTCACTCACTCACTCACTCACACACTCACTCACTCACTCACTCACTCACTCACTCACTCACTCACTCACTCACTCACTCACTCACTCACTCACTCACTCACTCACTCACTCACTCACTCACTCACTCACTCACTCACTCACTCACTCACTCACTCACACACTCACTCACTCACACACTCACACACTCACTCTCTCTCACTGTTTAATCTGTGAAGAGCAGCGAGAGAGTTCTGTGATAAACCCAACGGCACAGACACACCCAGCACACACACACACACACATATATACTCTCCTGACACTGAGTGAGTGTGTGTGTGTGTGTGGTCTAATTGTGTGTGTTTCCTCTGAACTGAAAGATGTTTAAAGAATGTTTTGCTAACATTCCAATTAAGTTATGAATACATTGTTTCCAGCGCTTGACATTAACTTTTTTGCTCACTAGCCAATGTGGCTAGTGGTTTTCCAAAATGACTAGCCAATGTGGCTAGTGGTTTTCCAAAATGACTAGCCACGCAGCATTTTTACTAGCCACAGTTTTGTTGTTGTACGTTTTATATGATTAAAATTGACAATGGGGCTGAAAACGTGCTAAAATGAACTAATATTATCATTAGCTCTGATAAGGTTGTTAAGCTCCTTTTTTGATAACATGTTGTCTAAGATACACACATAAAATAGCTTCTTATTGTATATAATAAAAGTGCTGCATTGTTTGTTTGTTTTTTGTTTTACAGCAGTAAATACTGCAATACAGAGTAGAACAATTATCTGCATTAGAAACAACGAGCAAAGAATAAATAATAATTTTAAAGAAAAAATCCACAATTAAGGCACCAGGATTACAACTTTATATAGGCTATATAGGACTATATAGGACTTTGGATTGTTTGTTTTGCATCAGCTTTTCCTCAGAGCTCTGACTTAATAATTATCATCATGAAGCTCTGAGTAACTGGAGATATGTCCACCTGAAACAAGTATAGGCCTACAGGTCTTTATTTTCCAGATTATTCCCACAAGCGCATCTCCTGCTTTCTTTCATGGCATGATTAATTTTATTAAAACATAGAATTAACTCTGGAAAGATAGTTGTGATATGACGTGACATAAGGGCAGCCCTGCTAGTAGTTAGGCCTACACCGTGGCCCTTAATCATGAAGATGATTTTTGCTTTAATACCGGCCATGCACACTCACGAACTGACTGAACGCTGTGTTGATGTGTGTGTGTATGCGACCAGTCGCGTGTGATGATCGTTCGTTTGGCGCGCGCACCCTCGCGCAGCGGCACTGCAGGAGAGCGTGAGACACGCCGGTGGTCTGGATTCTCCTGCTATTAAAAAAAGATCGCTATATCATCACATTAAGTTGATAATTAAGGGCAGACTAAAACAGCCCAGTTCGTCGCACAGTCCGCGAGTTTAATCTCCGCGTGTCTTCTTGTTTGCAGTGTTGTCGTTCAAGAGGATTCACGAATGGACCAATGAGCAAACACTAAACTATGTGCAGGTGGTACTCATGGGAGTGGTAGTGGCATAGTGTCAAATTGCAATTCGTTTGTTATGTCAGATGTCCTTTGACAAGACTACAAATCTTCAACACGCCAAAGTGGCTAGTGAGAGTGACTGTGTTACCCGCCACGGGTGAAATGCACCCGCATTTGGCGGGTTGGCGGGTGTTAATGTCAAGCCCTGATTGTTTCTGAATATTCTCTGAACGTTCAAAATGTCCAGTTTGTAAGAGTTTTTTTTTCTTGGTTATGTGAACGAACGTCAAGGACACATTCCATTCTTCAAACATGTGAACGTTACTTTTAAATCCCAGTAGCAACATTTTTAAAAAGTTTCACAAACATCCAACTAAAATGTTCCAGGAAGAAACATTATTAAAGACCAGATCCCGTTAAACAGACGCTCTATTAGCGTTACTGTAGGAGCGTGTGGAAACCTGAGGACGTTCCCAGTTCTCCCACAGGAGTGTGTGGACGCCTGAGGACGTTCCCAGTTCTCCCACAGAAGCGTGTGGAAACCTGAGGACGTTCCCAGTTCTCCCACAGGAGCGTGTGGACACCTGAGGACGTTCCCAGTTCTCCCACACGAGCGTGTGGACACCTGAGGATGTTCCCAGTTCTCCCACAGGAGCGTGTGGACACCTGAGGACGTTCCCAGTTCTCCCACAGGAGCGTGTGGACACCTGAGGACGTTCCCAGGACGGTCCCTGTTCCCTGTTCTCCCACAGGAGCGTGTGGACACCTGAGGACGTTCCCAGGACGGTCCCTGTTCCCTGTTCTCCCAGAGGAGCGTGTGGACACCTGAGAACGTTCCCAGTTCTCCCACAGGAGCGTGTGGACACCTGAGGACGGTCCCAGTTCTCCCACAGGAGCGTGTGGACACCTGAGGACGTTCCCTGTTCTCCCACAGGAGCGTGTGGACACCTGAGGACGTTCCCAGTTCTCCCACAGGAGCGTGTGGACACCTGAGGACGGTCCCTGTTCCCTGTTCTCCCACAGGAGCGTGTGGACGCCTGAGGACGGTCCCAGTTCTCCCACAGGAGCGTGTGGACACCTGAGGACGGTCCCTGTTCCCTGTTCTCCCACAGGAGCGTGTGGACACCTGAGGACGGTCCCAGTTCTCCCACAGGAGCGTGTGGACGCCTGAGGACGTTCCCAGTTCTCCCACAGGAGCGTGTGGACGCCTGAGGACGGTCCCAGTTCTCCCACAGGAGAGTGTGGACACCTGAGGACGTTCCCAGTTTCCCACAGGAGCGTGTGGACACCTGAGGACGGTCCCTGTTCCCTGTTCTCCCACAGGAGCGTGTGGACGCCTGAGGACGGTCCCAGTTCTCCAACAGGAGCGTGTGGACACGTGAGGACGGTCCCAGTTCTCCCACAGGAGCGTGTGGACACCTGAGGACGTTCCCAGTTCTCCCACAGGTGCGTGTGGACACCTGAGGACGGTCCCAGTTCTCCCACAGGAGCGTGTGGACACGTGAGAACGGTCCCAGTTCTCCCACAGGAGCGTGTGGACACCTGCTGAGGACGGTCCCTGTTCCCTGTTCTCCCACAGGAGCATGTGGACGCCTGAGGACGTTCCCAGTTCTCCCACAGGAGCGTGTGGGCACCTGAGGACGCTCCCAGTTCTCCCACAGGAGCGTGTGGACACCTGAGGACGCTCCCAGTTCTCCCACAGGAGCGTGTGGACACCTGAGGACGTTCCCTGTTCTCCCACAGGAGCGTGTGGACACCTGAGGACGTTCCCTGTTCTCCCACAGGAGCGTGTGGACACCTGAGGACGTTCCCAGTTCTCCCACAGGAGCGTGTGGACACCTGAGGACGTTCCCAGTTCTCCCACAGGAGCGTGTGGACACCTGAGGACGTTCCCTGTTCTCCCACAGGAGCGTTTGGACACCTGAGGACGTTCCCAGTTCTCCCACAGGAGCGTGTGGACACCTGAGGACGGTCCCCGTTCTCCCACAGGAGCGTGTGGACACCTGAGGACGTTCCCAGTTCTCCCACAGGAGCGTGTGGTCAGCTGAGGACGGTCCCTGTTCCCTGTTCTCCCACAGGAGCGTGTGGACGCCTGAGGACGGTCCCAGTTCTCCAACAGGAGCGTGTGGACACCTGAGGACGGTCCCTGTTCCCAGTTCTCCCACAGGAGCGTGTGGACGCCTGAGGACGTTCCCAGTTCTCCCACAGGAGCGTGTGGACACCTGAGGACGTTCCCAGTTCTCCCACAGGAGCGTGTGGACACCTGAGGACGGTCCCAGTTCTCCCACAGGAGCGTGTGGACACGTGAGGACGGTCCCAGTTCTCCCACAGGAGCGTGTGGACACCTGAGGACGTTCCCAGTTCTCCCACAGGTGTGTGTGGACACCTGAGGACGGTCCCAGTTCTCCCACAGGAGCGTGTGGACACGTGAGGACGGTCCCAGTTCTCCCACAGGAGCGTGTGGACACCTGAGGACGGTCCCTGTTCCCTGTTCTCCCACAGGAGCGTGTGGACGCCTGAGGACGTTCCTAGTTCTCCCACAGGAGCGTGTGGACACCTGAGGACGTTCCCTGTTCTCCCACAGGAGCGTGTGGACGCCTGAGGACGTTCCCAGTTCTCCCACAGGAGCGTGTGGACACCTGAGGACGTTCCCAGTTCTCCCACAGGAGCGTGTGGACACCTGAGGACGGTCCCAGTTCTCCCACAGGAGCGTGTGGACACGTGAGGACGGTCCCAGTTCTCCCACAGGAGCGTGTGGACACCTGAGGACGTTCCCAGTTCTCCCACAGGTGCGTGTGGACACCTGAGGACGGTCCCAGTTCTCCCACAGGAGCGTGTGGACACGTGAGGACGGTCCCAGTTCTCCCACAGGAGCGTGTGGACACCTGAGGACGGTCCCTGTTCCCTGTTCTCCCACAGGAGCGTGTGGACACCTGAGGACGTTCCTAGTTCTCCCACAGGAGCGTGTGGACACCTGAGGACGTTCCCTGTTCTCCCACAGGAGCGTGTGGACACCTGAGGACGTTCCCAGTTCTCCCACAGGAGCGTGTGGACACCTGAGGACGGTCCCAGGACGGTCCCTGTTCCCTGTTCTCCCACGGGAGCTTCAGTCACTGCTATAATCCTGGTGGGAAAAGCTTCTCCTGTGGGATTTTGGGCTTAAAGGATCTGTCGGGTTCGTGTGTGTTTTATTCTGTGCAGGAGTTTCCCGTAAAACACACAAACATCATACATGACAAATGCAATAATTATTGTTTCTATTTCAGAAGTTTGATGTTAGTGGTTATTAACGCAGCGGTTGTGAAGCATTTGAGTAATAATACTGTTATACTTCACTGTTATTTTTGGGAATCTGTGCTTGATTTGAGTTCGGTTGGAGTTTTACAATTTTATGTAGACTTAAATATTTGTAAATGTATCTCATACATCATCTTTTCTCAATAATTAAGAAAAAATTAGAATCTTAAAATTATTTATCTTAATTAAAAAAAACTAAGTAAAGTGTTTGCTTTTAAATACTTCAGTACAATTAAATGTGCATACTTCTACTCAAGTATTTTTTTGGTTAGATAATTAAGAATTAATGGAGAATGCTGAACAGTATCTGTGGTTTAACTGAAGCACAGTTTGTGGTTCCTCCACAGCATATGCAACACATCTCATTATTATTATTATTATTATTATAATACAGTTCATTCCTGCAGTAGAATTGTTGTCTGTGTGTGACCCGTGTGTGTTTTCTGTCCTTCAGTCTGACACACACACACTCCTGGAGCTCATGAAGACTGAGCGGAATGGGGACGTGGTGGAAGGTGAGACACGCATCACATCCTGTCTCCTGACACACGCATCACATCCTGCCTCCTGACACACGCATCACATCCTGTCTCCTGACACACGCATCACATCCTGTCTCCTGACACACGCATCACATCCTGCCTCCTGATACACGCATCACATCCTGTCTCCTGACACACGCATCACATCCTGCCTCCTGACACACGCATCGCATCCTGTCTCCAGACACACGCATCACATCCTGCCTCCTGACACACGCATCGCATCCTGTCTCCTGACACACGCATCACATCCTGTCTCCTGACACACGCATCACATCCTGCCTCCTGACACACGCATCACATCCTGCCTCCTGACACACGCATCACATCCTGCCTCCTGACACACGCATCGCATCCTGTCTCCTGACACACGCATCACATCCTGCCTCCTGACACACGCATCACATCCTGCCTCCTGACACACGCATCACATCCTGCCTCCTGACACACGCATCGCATCCTGTCTCCTGACACACGCATCACATCCTGCCTCCTGACACACGCATCACATCCTGCCTCCTGACACACGCATCACATCCTGCCTCCTGACACACGCATCGCATCCTGCCTCCTGACACACGCATCACATCCTGCCTCCTGACACACGCATCACATCCTGCCTCCTGACACACGCATCGCATCCTGTCTCCTGACACACGCATCACATCCTGCCTCCTGACACACGCATCACATCCTGCCTCCTGACACACGCATCACATCCTGCCTCCTGACACACGCATCACATCCTGCCTCCTGACACACGCATCACATCCTGCTCCTGACACACGCATCACATCCTGCCTCCTGACACACGCATCGCATCCTGTCTCCTGACACACGCATCACATCCTGTCTCCTGACACACGCATCACATCCTGCCTCCTGACACACGCATCACATCCTGTCTCCTGACACACGCATCACATCCTATCTCCTGACACACGCATCGCATCCTGTCTCCTGACACACGCATCGCATCCTGCCTCCTGACACACGTATCGCATCCTGCCTCCTGACACACGCATCACATCCTGTCTCCTGACACACGCATCACATCCTGTCTCCTGACACACGCATCACATCCTGTCTCCTGACACACGCATCACATCCTGTCTCCTGACACACGCATCACATCCTGCCTCCTGACACACGCATCACATCCTGCCTCCTGACACACGCATCACATCCTGTCTCCTGACACACGCATCACATCCTGTCTCCTGACACACGCATCGCATCCTATCTCCTGACACACGCATCGCATCCTGTCTCCTGACACACGCATCGCATCCTGCCTCCTGACACACGCATCACATCCTGTCTCCTGACACACGCATCACATCCTATCTCCTGACACACGCATCGCATCCTGCCTCCTGACACACGCATCGCATCCTATCTCCTGACACACGCATCGCATCCTATCTCCTGACACACGCATCACATCCTGCCTCCTGACACACGCATCACATCCTGCCTCCTGACACACGCATCACATCCTGTCTCCTGACACACGCATCACATCCTGCCTCCTGACACACGCATCACATCCTGCCTCCTGACACACGCATCGCATCCTGTCTCCTGACACACGCATCACATCCTGCCTCCTGACACACGCATCACATCCTGCCTCCTGACACACGCATCACATCCTGCCTCCTGACACACGCATCACATCCTGCCTCCTGACACACGCATCACATCCTGCCTCCTGACACACGCATCGCATCCTGTCTCCTGACACACGCATCACATCCTGTCTCCTGACACACGCATCACATCCTGTCTCCTGACACACGCATCACATCCTGTCTCCTGACACACGCATCACATCCTGCCTCCTGACACACGCATCACATCCTGCCTCCTGACACACGCATCACATCCTGTCTCCTGACACACGTGACCGTCAGCACGCGCGTGTGTCTCCTGAATGAGTTTCAGTGCAGCTCAATGATTCTAAACCACAGGAAAACCAGTGTTGACCAGTTAATCTGATGTTGTTATTATAGAAGATTAAACTGTTTTAAAACGCTGACTCTGGCCTGTTTCTCTGATGACCTGATGGACGTACAGTGTCTGTGAGAAGAGTGTGTGACTGGTAGATGTATTATTGCTGTGTGTGTAAGTGAGTTTTATGAATGGCTGTCTGAGAGTCAGAGTAAGTCATCAGGGTAGTTTCCTCGTGTTTATGATGAACGTGGCTCTCGTGATTTCCAGGTTTATGGAGAGTCATATTCTCTTCTGAACTCAGTGACTCGGTTTGCTCTGCTGTTTCCATGCTCTACACAGCATTTGGAAACGTACTTTTAAAAGTTATGCGTTATAATAATGGTGACTCCCTAAAAAAGAAACTAGTTACATTAATTAATGGAAAGTGAAGAAATGTTTTTATGTTTGCTATCTCTTCCAGGCCTTGCAGGTGTTTTTTGTTTTTTTCGCTAGTGTTTAACGCAGTTATGCCTATAAAACATACACCTTCATTTTCTTTTAAAAATACTTTTAGAATATTATCATCTCATGAGCCCTAGAGCGATGGTTGCTGTACTAAAGATCTCTGAACATTATGGGTTATATTAGAGTGTACAACTCTTTTTATTGTTTAGGCAAATTAACTAAAAGTAACGTGTATTACTTTAAAAAGAACTGGTATAATAATGTATAAATGTATATTCATTATTGTTACATCAACCAAGTAATCTGATTACATAATGTACGTCTCTTGTCATGAGTTAACACCAACACTAAAATGTTATTTGCTTTCTGGGCAGTTTTGGGTTTGATTATGTCAGTGGAAGGAAATGAGAGATTATATTACAGGAGATGTGATCATATCTCTGGCTCATAAATGCGTGAGGATAACCAAGAGGATCTTTAACTGCAGGATGTTTGAGTCTTAACTTGAGTTTATGTGTTGAGGGTCATGTGACTGAAGCGTGAGAGTTTCTGCCACATCTCAAGGTTCAGTCGTTCTGACCCGTTTATCCCTCTCTCTCTGGTGTGTGTGTGTTTTAGAGAGCCTGCAGGAGCCGGACCTCTACAGTCCCGTGTCTCCTCTCCCCCAGGATCAGGCGGTCTCCACATACTTCGAGGAGAAGGTCCCCATCCCGGAGGATGACCGAGCGAAGGTAGAGGTGATCCCACACCGAGACCCGACCGAACCTGAGACCCGAACCGAGACCCGACCGAACCTGAGACCCGAACCGAGACCCGACCCGATTCGAGACCCACCCGAACCGAGACCCGAACCGAGACCCGACCGAACCTGAGACCCGAACCGAGACCCGACCGAACCTGAGACCCGAACCGAGACCCGACCCTATTCGAGACCCACCCGAACCGAGACCCGACCGAACCTGAGACCCGAACCGAGACCCGATTCGAGACCCGAACCTGAGACCCGACCGAACCTGAGACCCGACCGAACCTGAGACCCGACCGAACCTGAGACCCGACCGAACCTGAGACCCGACCGAACCTGAGACCCACCAAAACCGAGACCCGACCGAACCTGAGACCCGACCCGAGACCTGAATCCGAGACCCAAATAGAGACCCGGGTCTCGGGTAGTTTTAGATAAAATGGCTTTTACCGTATGTACCCTAGAAGGCCTTAATTCTTTTAAAGTATGCCAACATTCCTTTATTCGTTTTGGGTGTTTAACAATATTTTATTTAAAACAAAAGCATATACAAAATAATTCTATGACAGCATTATTATCCGCCATCTTCTCTGTTCTCTGTCACTCTTGATACTGCTGCCAAACACATTAATGTCAATTTTTCTTCATGAATAAAATCTCTCTGAACTAAAGCTGTAAAGTACAAAAATCCTGCTAAATTCAGTTGCTATTTATTTTTTAGATATAATAATCAACACTCATTAAAACATTAAAAGGCATATTTAACTTAAAAGGCACCTATTATGCAAAATTCACTTTTACATGGCGTTTGAACATAAATGTGTGTTATAACCGTAATTAAACTAAACTATACCTGTTCTGTCCCCATACATACAGCGTATATTCTCTTACTCTGTAGGCATTATTGTCCGACTCCGGGTCGAAATGAACACCGCTACTGAGAGTTTCTGTTTTGATATGATCATTCTGTGAGGTCGCGGAGCTCGTGAAGCTCCGCCCCCTGTGCTGGCAGCAGCAGCTCATTTGCATTTAAAGGGACACACACCAAAACGGCTTGATTTTCTGAGCCCCGAAAAGTGACAATTTAAACATGCTATATAAAATTATCTGTTGGGTATTTTGAGCTAAAACTTCACATACACACTCTGGGGACATCAGAGACTTATTTTACATATTGTAAAAAGGGGCATAATAGGTGCCTCTTTTTAACTCCAATTAAACATTAAATGGTGGATGTAATAACTTCTTGATGGATTTAATCAAATATGCATACATTCGCATAATCGCATACATTGAGAACGCTCCTCTCTAGAGTTTATGGTCACGGAAAGGCTTTTCTGAGGATAACGTGACGGTACGTGACATTATTGTTCTCCAGCTGTTTTATTGACGTTTGAAACACTGATTGATGGATTAAGAGACATGATGGATTTCAGGAAGTTGTTCTGTATCTTTCAACTTTCATTCTGATGTTCATTGATGTTTATTTGCTGCTGTAACTAGTAGTAAAGAGGAAGAGATGATCGGTTCATCCGTCACACACATTAAACACACAAACACACATTTACTGACTGAATTTACTGATGAAATGGACAGGATCTGAAGCCGAGACTGTTTCATGTCAGTATATTGTCAGCCTGTGGCAGTGAAGGTCCGTGAGAGCGAGGGATCTGTTATTATCAGTCTCGAGTGTGTGAAGGGTCATGGGAAAGAACACAGTGCTTTGTCAGATTGTGATGTTTATAATTATTACATTCTTCTTCATGAATTAGTCTAAAAACATCACAAATCTTGATTTCTTCAAGCTCAAACAAGAGGAACAGACTCAAGTGGAAAAATAAAGACAAAAGGGAAGTAGTGAAAACAGTGTAACTGTACACTCGTCATGTGTTCTTGAGAGCGATACGGATCCGACACGATCAGCATGGGCTTGAGCAACAGCGACCTTTGACCTTCTGGCCTGGACCAGGATAGTGGAGAAGTGAAAGCAGAGCACAGGAAGTCTAACGCTTATACACACCGTCAGACTCTCGCTAGCTGTGTTTCCATCCAAAGCTGCGAAAATAACTTCTGCAAAAAACTGGATAATGCATATAACATTTGTGAATAAAGTATCGTTTCCATCCCATGTGTTCAAGAAAACAAAATCTTCACTTCCTGTGAAATCGACTCAAAATATCAGTAATAAACTAAGTTTCTTCAATGTGGCTGTTTTTCCCTCCATCATAAATGTGTGTCTCAGAGCGTCAGACGAAATACAGTAAACGCTGTCATGTTCTCTTGCATTCGGATGCTGGTGTTCTGGAACACACTCGTGTGTGTGAGATGCTTCTGGAGGGAATTAAACCCAATCATTCTGATCACACACTTTGACTGCGGCCATTTGAGATGCTGCAATGCCATTGGTCCACTGGTTACTCCAGTTATCCAATCACAGCCTCTACTGAGGCAAAGTCACATGAGGGTTTGAGGGATTTATTTATTAAATGTCTTTCCATCGTAGTTTATGTGCATGTCTGCTTATTGGATAAAAAATGATCCGCCTCAATTAAGTGCATACAATTTTTTTTTTTATGTACATCATAGCATTTCCATCCAGTGTTTTTTTATGCAATATCCTGAAATAATAGTGTTAGGAAGCTAGTGTCGTCATGCCCACGTTTCCCTGCAGTCACATGACGTGTACAGCTCGAGAAGAATGTGAAAGCTAATGCATCGCTGTGTTGACTCTCGCTGCTCTTCCTCTCTGTAGATGTTCAGCTTTCGGAAACTGTGGGCTTTCACTGGCCCGGGTTTCCTGATGAGCATCGCCTATCTGGACCCGGGGAACATCGAGTCGGACCTGCAGTCCGGGGCTAAAGCAGGGTTTAAGGTGTGTAAGGGTTCATCTACACTTGTTAATTACGTGACGCGTGTGTGAAACCTTTGACGTGTGTGTGACCTGTTTTAATCTGTGTGTGTGTGTAACCTTGTGTGTGTGTATGCCGCAGCTGCTCTGGGTGCTCCTGGGCTCCACCATCATCGGGCTCCTGCTGCAGCGTTTGGCCGCCCGGCTCGGGGTCGTCACTGGGATGCATCTCGCCGAGGTCTGCAACCGCCACTATCCCACGGTACGTTCATCCTGTGGTACGTTCATCCCGCGGTACGTTTAACCCACGATATGTTAATCCTGCGGGACGTTTATCCCGTGGTACGTTCATCCCGCGGTACGTTCATCCTGTGGTACGTTCATCCTGTGGTACGTTCATCCCATGGTACGTTTATCCCGCGTTTATCCCGTGGTACGTTTATCCCACGATACGTTCATCCCGTGGTACGTTCATCCCGTGGTACGTTCATCCCGCGGTACGTTCATCCCGCGGTACGTTCATCCCGCGGTACGTTCATCCCGCGGTACGTTCATCCCGCGGTACGTTCATCCCGCGGTACGTTCATCCCGCGGTACGTTCATCCCGCGGTACGTTCATCCCGTGGTACGTTCATCCCATGGTACGTTTATCCCGCGTTTATCCCGTGGTATGTTTATCCCACGATACGTTCATCCCGTGGTACGTTCATCCCGTGGTACGTTCATCCCGCGGTACGTTCATCCCGTGGTACGTTCATCCCATGGTACGTTTATCCCGCGTTTATCCCGTGGTATGTTTATCCCACGATACGTTCATCCCGTGGTACGTTCATCCCGTGGTACGTTCATCCTGTGGTACGTTCATCCCATGGTACGTTTATCCCGCGTTTATCCCGTGGTATGTTTATCCCACGATACGTTCATCCCGTGGTACGTTCATCCCGTTGTACGTTCATCCTGTGGTACGTTCATCCCATGGTACGTTTATCCCGCGTTTATCCCGTGGTATGTTTATCCCACGATACGTTCATCCCGTGGTACGTTCATCCCGTGGTACGTTCATCCCGTGGTACGTTCATCCCGTGGTACGTTCATCCCGTGGTACGTTCATCCCGTTGTACGTTCATCCCGCGGTACGTTCATCCCGCGGTACGTTCATCCCATGGTACGTTTATCCCATGGTACGTTTATCCCGCGTCTATCCCACGGTACGTTCATCCCACGGTACGTTCATCCTGTGGTATGTTTATCCCACGATACGTTCATCCCGTGGTACGTTCATCCTGTGGTACGTTCCTCCTGTGGTACGTTCCTCCTGTGGTACGTACATACCGCGGTACGTTTATCCCATGGTACGTTTATCCCGCGTTAATCCCACGGTACGTTCATCCCGCTGTACGTTCATCCCGCAGTACGTTCATCCCACGATACGTTTATCCCATGGTACGTTTATCCCGTGTTTATCCCACGGTACGTTCATCCCGCGGTACGTTCATCCCACGATACGTTCATCCCACGATACGTTCATCGCATGGTACGTTTATCCCGCGTTACGTTCATCCCGCGGTACGTTCATCCCACGATACGTTCATCCCACGATACGTTCATCCCACGATACGTTCATCCCACTATACGTTCATCCCGCGGTACGTTCATCCCGTGGTACGTTCATCCTGTGGTACGTTCATCCTGTGGCATTCATCCCGCGTTTACCACACGGTACGTTCATCCCGCGGTACATTTATCCCACGATATGTTCATCCCGCGGTACGTTCATCCCATGGTACGTTTATCCCGCGTTTATCCCACGGGACGTTCATCCCGCGGTAGACTGAAGTGTTTCCTGTGCTGAAGTGTTTCCTGTTCCTGTGCTGAAGTGTTTCCTGTGCTGTGCAGGTGCCTCGGATCATCCTGTGGCTGATGGTGGAGTTGGCCATCATCGGCTCTGACATGCAGGAGGTCATCGGCTGTGCCATCGCCTTCAATCTGCTGTCGGTCGGCAGGTATATTATCATGATCAAAAACTGTTCCTCTAAGTGCGTGTAGGGTCAGTCTGTGGGAGATCAGCCTGTAGGAGGTCAGTCTGTGGGAGATCAGCCTGTAGGAGGTCAGCCTGTAGGAGATCAGCCTGTAGGAGATCAGCCTGTAGGAGATCAGCCTGTGGGAGATCAGTCTGTAGGAGATCAGCCTGTGGGAGATCAGCCTGTAGGAGATCAGTCTGTAGGAGGTCAGTCTGAAGGAGATCAGTCTGTAGGAGGTCAGCCTGTGGGAGATCAGCCTGTGAGAGATCAGCCTGTAGGAGATCAGTCTGTAGGAGATCAGTCTGAAGGAGATCAGTCTGTAGGAGGTCAGCCTGTGGGAGATCAGCCTGTGAGAGATCAGCCTGTAGGAGATCAGTCTGTAGGAGATCAGTCTGAAGGAGATCAGTCTGTAGGAGATCAGTCTGTAGGAGATCAGTCTGTAGGAGGTCAGTCTGTAGGAGATCAGTCTGTAGGAGGTCAGTCTGTAGGAGATCAGTCTGTGGGAGATCAGCCTGTAGGAGATCAGCCTGTAGGAGATCAGCCTGTGGGAGATCAGCCTGTGAGAGATCAGCCTGTAGGAGATCAGCCTGTGGGAGATCAGCCTGTGAGAGATCAGCCTGTAGGAGATCAGCCTGTGGGAGATCAGCCTGTAGGAGATCAGCCTGTGGGAGATCAGCCTGTGAGAGATCAGCCTGTAGGAGATCAGCCTGTGGGAGATCAGCCTGTGAGAGATCAGCCTGTGAGAGATCAGCCTGTAGGAGATCAGCCTGTGGGAGATCAGCCTGTGGGAGGTCAGTCTGTAGGAGATCAGCCTGTAGGAGATCAGTCTGTGGGAGATCAGTCTGTAGGAGATCAGTCTGTAGGAGGTCAGTCTGTAGGAGGTCAGTCTGTAGGAGGTCAGTCTGTAGGAGGTCAGTCTGTAGGAGATCAGTCTGTAGGAGATCAGCCTGTGAGAGATCAGCCTGTAGGAGATCAGCCTGTAGGAGATCAGCCTGTGAGAGATCAGCCTGTGAGAGATCAGCCTGTAGGAGATCAGCCTGTGAGAGATCAGCCTGTGAGAGATCAGCCTGTAGGAGATCAGCCTGTGGGAGATCAGCCTGTAGGAGGTCAGTCTGTAGGAGATCAGCCTGTAGGAGATCAGCCTGTGGGAGATCAGCCTGTGAGAGATCAGCCTGTAGGAGATCAGCCTGTAGGAGATCAGCCTGTGAGAGATCAGCCTGTAGGAGATCAGCCTGTGGGAGATCAGCCTGTAGGAGATCAGCCTGTGGGAGATCAGCCTGTAGGAGGTCAGTCTGTAGGAGATCAGCCTGTAGGAGATCAGCCTGTGGGAGATCAGCCTGTGAGAGATCAGCCTGTAGGAGATCAGCCTGTAGGAGATCAGCCTGTGAGAGATCAGCCTGTCAGAGATCAGCCTGTAGGAGATCAGCCTGTGGGAGATCAGCCTGTAGGAGATCAGCCTGTGGGAGATCAGCCTGTGGGAGATCAGCCTGTGAGAGATCAGCCTGTAGGAGATCAGCCTGTAGGAGATCAGCCTGTGAGAGATCAGCCTGTCAGAGATCAGCCTGTAGGAGATCAGCCTGTGGGAGATCAGCCTGTAGGAGATCAGCCTGTGAGAGATCAGCCTGTCAGAGATCAGCCTGTAGGAGATCAGCCTGTGGGAGATCAGCCTGTAGGAGATCAGCCTGTAGGAGATCAGTCTGTGGGAGATCAGTCTGTAGGAGATCAGTCTGTAGGAGGTCAGTCTGTAGGAGATCAGTCTGTAGGAGATCAGTCTGTAGGAGGTCAGTCTGTAGGAGATCAGTCTGTAGGAGATCAGTCTGTGGGAGATCAGCCTGTAGGAGATCAGCCTGTAGGAGATCAGCCTGTGGGAGATCAGCCTGTGAGAGATCAGCCTGTAGGAGATCAGCCTGTAGGAGATCAGCCTGTGGGAGATCAGCCTGTGAGAGATCAGCCTGTAGGAGATCAGCCTGTGAGAGATCAGCCTGTGAGAGATCAGCCTGTAGGAGATCAGCCTGTGGGAGATCAGCCTGTGAGAGATCAGCCTGTAGGAGATCAGCCTGTAGGAGATCAGCCTGTGAGAGATCAGCCTGTGAGAGATCAGCCTGTAGGAGATCAGCCTGTGGGAGATCAGCCTGTAGGAGGTTAGTCTGTAGGAGATCAGCCTGTAGGAGATCAGTCTGTGGGAGATCAGTCTGTAGGAGATCAGTCTGTAGGAGGTCAGTCTGTAGGAGGTCAGTCTGTAGGAGATCAGTCTGTAGGAGATCAGTCTGTAGGAGGTCAGTCTGTAGGAGATCAGTCTGTAGGAGATCAGTCTGTGGGAGATCAGTCTGTGGGAGATCAGTCTGTAGGAGATCAGTCTGTAGGAGATCAGCCTGTGGGAGATCAGTCTGTAGGAGATCAGTCTGTAGGAGATCAGTCTGTAGGAGATCAGTCTGTAAGAGGTCAGTCTGTAGGAGTAGGAGATCAGTCTGTAGGAGATCAGTCTGTAAGAGGTCAGTCTGTAGGAGATCAGTCTGTAGGAGATCAGTCTGTAGGAGGTCAGTCTGTAGGAGATCAGCCTGTAGGAGATCAGTCTGTGGGAGATCAGTCTGTAGGAGATCAGTCTGTGGGAGATCAGTCTGTGGGAGATCAGTCTGTAGGAGGTCAGTCTGTAGGAGATCAGTCTGTAGGAGATCAGTCTGTAGGAGATCAGTCTGTGGGAGATCAGCCTGTAGGAGATCAGCCTGTAGGAGATCAGCCTGTGGGAGATCAGCCTGTGAGAGATCAGCCTGTAGGAGATCAGCCTGTAGGAGATCAGCCTGTGGGAGATCAGCCTGTGAGAGATCAGCCTGTAGGAGATCAGCCTGTGAGAGATCAGCCTGTGAGAGATCAGCCTGTAGGAGATCAGCCTGTGGGAGATCAGCCTGTGAGAGATCAGCCTGTAGGAGATCAGCCTGTAGGAGATCAGCCTGTGAGAGATCAGCCTGTGAGAGATCAGCCTGTAGGAGATCAGTCTGTGGGAGATCAGCCTGTAGGAGGTCAGTCTGTAGGAGATCAGCCTGTAGGAGATCAGTCTGTGGGAGATCAGTCTGTGGGAGATCAGTCTGTAGGAGGTCAGTCTGTAGGAGGTCAGTCTGTAGGAGATCAGTCTGTAGGAGATCAGTCTGTAGGAGGTCAGTCTGTAGGAGATCAGTCTGTGGGAGATCAGTCTGTGGGAGATCAGTCTGTAGGAGATCAGTCTGTAGGAGATCAGCCTGTGGGAGATCAGTCTGTAGGAGATCAGTCTGTAGGAGATCAGTCTGTAGGAGATCAGTCTGTAAGAGGTCAGTCTGTAGGAGTAGGAGATCAGTCTGTAGGAGATCAGTCTGTAAGAGGTCAGTCTGTAGGAGATCAGTCTGTAGGAGATCAGTCTGTAGGAGGTCAGTCTGTAGGAGATCAGCCTGTAGGAGATCAGTCTGTGGGAGATCAGTCTGTGGGAGATCAGTCTGTGGGAGATCAGTCTGTGGGAGATCAGTCTGTAGGAGGTCAGTCTGTAGGAGATCAGTCTGTAGGAGGTCAGTCTGTAGGAGATCAGTCTGTAGGAGGTCAGTCTGTAGGAGATCAGCCTGTAGGAGGTCAGTCTGTGGGAGATCAGTCTGTGGGAGATCAGTCTGTAGGAGATCAGTCTGTAGGAGGTCAGTCTGTAGGAGGTCAGTCTGTAGGAGGTCAGTCTGTAGGAGATCAGTCTGTGGGAGATCAGTCTGTGGGAGATCAGTCTGTAGGAGATCAGTCTGTAGGAGATCAGCCTGTGGGAGATCAGTCTGTAGGAGATCAGTCTGTAGGAGATCAGTCTGTAGGAGATCAGTCTGTAGGAGATCAGTCTGTAAGAGGTCAGTCTGTAGGAGTAGGAGATCAGTCTGTAGGAGATCAGTCTGTAAGAGGTCAGTCTGTAGGAGATCAGTCTGTAGGAGATCAGTCTGTAGGAGGTCAGTCTGTAGGAGATCAGCCTGTAGGAGATCAGTCTGTGGGAGATCAGTCTGTAGGAGATCAGTCTGTGGGAGATCAGTCTGTAGGAGGTCAGTCTGTAGGAGATCAGTCTGTAGGAGATCAGTCTGTAGGAGATCAGTCTGTGGGAGATCAGCCTGTAGGAGATCAGCCTGTAGGAGATCAGCCTGTGGGAGATCAGCCTGTGAGAGATCAGCCTGTAGGAGATCAGCCTGTAGGAGATCAGCCTGTGGGAGATCAGCCTGTGAGAGATCAGCCTGTAGGAGATCAGCCTGTGAGAGATCAGCCTGTGAGAGATCAGCCTGTAGGAGATCAGCCTGTGGGAGATCAGCCTGTGAGAGATCAGCCTGTGAGAGATCAGCCTGTAGGAGATCAGCCTGTGAGAGATCAGCCTGTGAGAGATCAGCCTGTAGGAGATCAGCCTGTGGGAGATCAGCCTGTAGGAGGTCAGTCTGTAGGAGATCAGCCTGTAGGAGATCAGTCTGTGGGAGATCAGTCTGTGGGAGATCAGTCTGTAGGAGGTCAGTCTGTAGGAGGTCAGTCTGTAGGAGATCAGTCTGTAGGAGATCAGTCTGTAGGAGGTCAGTCTGTAGGAGATCAGTCTGTGGGAGATCAGTCTGTGGGAGATCAGTCTGTAGGAGATCAGTCTGTAGGAGATCAGCCTGTGGGAGATCAGTCTGTAGGAGATCAGTCTGTAGGAGATCAGTCTGTAGGAGATCAGTCTGTAAGAGGTCAGTCTGTAGGAGTAGGAGATCAGTCTGTAGGAGATCAGTCTGTAAGAGGTCAGTCTGTAGGAGATCAGTCTGTAGGAGGTCAGTCTGTAGGAGATCAGCCTGTAGGAGATCAGTCTGTGGGAGATCAGTCTGTGGGAGATCAGTCTGTGGGAGATCAGTCTGTAGGAGGTCAGTCTGTAGGAGATCAGTCTGTAGGAGGTCAGTCTGTAGGAGATCAGTCTGTAGGAGATCAGTCTGTAGGAGGTCAGTCTGTAGGAGATCAGCCTGTAGGAGGTCAGCCTGTGGGAGATCAGTCTGTGGGAGATCAGTCTGTAGGAGATCAGCCTGTGGGAGATCAGTCTGTAGGAGATCAGTCTGTAGGAGATCAGTCTGTGGGAGGTCAGTCTGTGGGAGATCAGTCTGTGGGAGATCAGTCTGTAGGAGGTCAGTCTGTAGGAGATCAGTGTGTAGGAGGTCAGTCTGTAGGAGGTCAGTCTGTAGGAGATCAGTCTGTAGGAGATCAGTCTGTAGGAGATCAGTCTGTAGGAGGTTAGTCTGTAGGAGATCAGCCTGTAGGAGATCAGCCTGTAGGAGATCAGTCTGTGGGAGATCAGTCTGTGGGAGATCAGTCTGTGGGAGATCAGTCTGTAGGAGATCAGTCTGTAGGAGGTCAGTCTGTAGGAGATCAGCCTGTAGGAGATCAGCCTGTAGGAGATCAGCCTGTGGGAGATCAGTCTGTGGGAGATCAGTCTGTGGGAGATCAGTCTGTAGGAGATCAGCCTGTAGGAGATCAGTCTGTGGGAGATCAGTCTGTGGGAGATCAGCCTGTGGGAGATCAGTCTGTGGGAGATCAGTCTGTGGGAGGTCAGTCTGTGGGAGATCAGTCTGTGGGAGATCAGCCTGTAGGAGGTCAGTCTGTAGGAGGTCAGTCTGTAGGAGATCAGTGTGTAGGAGGTCAGTCTGTAGGAGGTCAGTCTGTAGGAGGTCAGTCTGTAGGAGGTCAGTCTGTAGGAGATCAGTCTGTAGGAGTAGGAGATCAGTCTGTAGGAGATCAGCCTGTAGGAGGTCAGCCTGTAGGAGGTCAGTCTGTAGGAGATCAGTCTGTAGGAGATCAGTGTGTAGGAGGTCAGTCTGTAGGAGATCAGTCTGTAGGAGGTCAGTCTGTAGGAGGTCAGTCTGTAGGAGGTCAGTCTGTAGGAGGTCAGTCTGTAGGAGGTCAGTCTGTAGGAGATCAGTCTGTAGGAGTAGGAGATCAGTCTGTAGGAGATCAGCCTGTAGGAGGTCAGCCTGTAGGAGGTCAGTCTGTAGGAGATCAGTCTGTAGGAGATCAGTGTGTAGGAGGTCAGTCTGTAGGAGGTCAGTCTGTAGGAGGTCAGTCTGTAGGAGGTCAGTCTGTAGGAGGTCAGTCTGTAGGAGGTCAGTCTGTAGGAGATCAGTCTGTAGGAGTAGGAGATCAGTCTGTAGGAGATCAGCCTGTAGGAGGTCAGTCTGTAGGAGATCAGCCTGTGGGAGATCAGTCTGTAGGAGGTCAGCCTGTGGGAGGTCAGTGTGTAGGAGATCAGTGTGTAGGAGGTCAGTCTGTAGGAGATCAGTCTGTAGGAGTAGGAGATCAGTCTGTAGGAGATCAGCCTGTAGGAGGTCAGTCTGTAGGAGATCAGCCTGTGGGAGATCAGCCTGTAGGAGGTCAGTGTGTAGGAGGTCAGTCTGTAGGAGATCAGTGTGTAGGAGGTCAGTCTGTAGGAGGTCAGTCTGTAGGAGGTCAGTCTGTGGGAGGTCAGTCTGTGGGAGATCAGTCTGTAGGAGGTCAGTCTGTAGGAGGTCAGTCTGTAGGAGGTCAGTCTGTAGGAGATCAGTCTGTAGGAGTAGGAGATCAGTCTGTAGGAGATCAGCCTGTAGGAGGTCAGTCTGTAGGAGATCAGCCTGTGGGAGATCAGCCTGTAGGAGGTCAGTGTGTAGGAGGTCAGTCTGTAGGAGATCAGTCTGTAGGAGGTCAGTCTGTAGGAGGTCAGTCTGTAGGAGGTCAGTCTGTAGGAGATCAGTCTGTAGGAGTAGGAGATCAGTCTGTAGGAGATCAGCCTGTAGGAGGTCAGTCTGTAGGAGATCAGCCTGTGGGAGATCAGTCTGTAGGAGATCAGTCTGTAGGAGATCAGTGTGTAGGAGATCAGCCTGTAGGAGATCAGTCTGTAAGAGATCAGTCTGTAGGAGATCAGCCTGTAGGAGGTCAGTCTGTAGGAGGTCAGTCTGTGGGAGATCAGTCTGTAGGAGATCAGTCTGTAGGAGATCAGTCTGTAGGAGGTCAGTCTGTAGGAGGTCAGTCTGTAGGAGATCAGCCTGTGGGAGGTCAGTCTGTAGGAGGTCAGTCTGTAAGAGATCAGTCTGTAGGAGATCAGTCTGTAGGAGATCAGTCTGTAGGAGATCAGTGTGTAGGAGATCAGTCTGTAGGAGGTCAGCCTGTAGAAGATCAGTCTGTAGGAGATCAGCCTGTGGGAGATCAGTCTGTAGGAGATCAGCCTGTGGGAGATCAGCCTGTGGGAGATCAGCCTGTGGGAGATCAGCCTGTAGGAGATCAGCCTGTGGGAGATCAGTCTGTGGGAGATCAGCCTGTGGGAGATCAGCCTGTGGGAGATCAGTCTGTGGGAGATCAGCCTGTGGGAGATCAGCCTGTGGGAGATCAGTCTGTAGGAGATCAGTCTGTAGGAGATCAGTCTGTAGGAGATCAGTGTGTAGGAGATCAGTCTGTAGGAGGTCCGTCTGTAGGAGATAGGGATGGCGAAAACTAAAAAATTTCTTGACCGACCACCGAGCCTCATTAACCGGTTGAAACCGGTTAACTGATTAGTTTAAAATATGCTACGCTATTTGAAATAGCAGCCATTTCGAGCCGCGCCTGCAATTTCGCAACTCTGTCGCTCACGTCACTTTAAAAAAAAAAAAAAGTACAGCGCGAAAGTACGAGTCCCGCAAACGCAGCGCCGAGCTTGTATTTAATCGGAGGACCAATGGCTCCTAGTTTCGAAGTGGTTTGGGTACAAGGTGATCGCGTTGAAAATAAAGGCGTTAGTCAAGCGTTAGAAGCTCATTTGAAACATTGCCGCGGCTGAGGCTCATTTAAGAAAATGACAGCTCCGAAGAGACGCGGCTTTAGTTTGAGGTACTAGTGCTTACAATAATAATGAAAGATGATGATCATCGCCTTATCTGATCATCGCCACTGAAATGTAGATGTAATGTATACCAAATCTAAGCCCATCTTATGCGGAATGTTGCCTAATAGACTGCAACACGATAAACCCAATGGATAAAACAGGCACCTTCAGAATGCGTAAAAAGACGCACCGGCCAAGGCAGGTCTAACTCAATGTGTGCCTTCTAATAACGGACACAACTCTTTTGTATAATTCATATTTTTATTTTTATTCTGCAAAAAGACAAGTGTCAACTTCTGTTAAGGACAACATCTCATAAACCATAACAGACAATGGCCAACATGGCCTACAGCTATTCTTAATAATAACATTAAAACGAAAAATTATTTTAATCTATGAATGAGAATAGCCTACTGTATAGCCAACAAATAGCTCACAGACAGGTGTAAGGCCACCGCCTAATTATTAAAACATAACACAACGGTTTTTCTTTATTGAAATTTCGTTTTTCTTTCATTAAATTTTGTTTTTCTTTATTGAAATTTCGTTTTTATTTATTGAAATTTCGTTTTTATTTATTGAAATTTCGTTTTTATTTACTTAAATCTACCCTTTACTGTGACAGTAATTTGTTAGTTAGAAAAAATATTAGACTACTTTATTAAAAGTAGCCTATTGCTTAAGTTAACAGACCTGCGCCAGAACAGCGTGCCTCGCGGGCAGGGCTTACGCTCCGAGAACGCATTATAGTGATATAAAGCACATGTTTTATAGAGAACTGTTGACATGTTTTATATCACTAGTGCAGTGTCCGTTATCGGAGCATATAAGCCCTACCCGCGAGGCGCGCCGCTTCCCGCGCGCAAGCTGTTCTGTAGTTTTTAAAAAGTTTATTAATTCTGAACGTGCCGAGTCTCGCGTGTCTATTTATTGCACCAAATGCGACACTGCACTCCCTTGTGAAGTCGATTGGATAAACGTTCTCGAAATAATCAAAATGCAAACACACAGACAGACATGGGGCTTGCGGTTGTCGCGTTTTCAGATGATACAGCATAGAATAGATGATGTGACTGTAAGCACTGTATCACACAAGTTGCAACTTACAACTATGTCATGTTTTTTTTTGGTGAAATGGTCCCACACACTACTTTTCTTTGCACGCTTCATCCTGTCGTCTGCCCTGGCTCGAACCCCGAGTGTTTTAGCCTGTAGGCTTTACTTTTCGCAAACCTTGTGAGCGCGCGAACCCAAACGCTGTGACCTCGCGCCAAATGTTTTTATTGGTTTATTAAGTACAAACAGGCGAGTTATGAAAAATTGAGTGTGAGGGATTTGTTCACTTCACACAAAAATATCTTGGAATGAGATGGCTAACTGTAGTAGCGTTTAGTCTACTGTCTATAATAGCCTAATTTAGAGATCACTTTTTTTTTAACCGACTACCGAGAACTTTGATCGGTTAACGTTGATACGGTCAACCATCGGTTAAACGGTCATCGGTTAACATACCTAGTAGGAGATCAGTGTGTAGGAGATCAGTCTGTAGGAGATCAGTCTGTAGGAGATCAGCCTGTGGGAGATCAGTCTGTGGGAGGTCAGTCTGTAGGAGATCAGCCTGTAGGAGATCAGTCTGTAGGAGATCAGTGTGTAGGAGATCCGTCTGTAGGAGATCAGTGTGTAGGAGATCAGTGTGTAGGAGGTCAGTCTGTAGGAGATCAGTCTGTAGGAGATCAGTCTGTAGGAGATCAGCCTGTAGGAGATCAGTCTGTAGGAGATCAGTCTGTAGGAGATCAGTCTGTAGGAGATCAGTCTGTAGGAGGTCAGTCTGTAGGAGGTCAGTCTGTAGGAGGTCAGTCTGTAGGAGATCAGTCTGTAGGAGGTCAGTCTGAAGGAGATCAGTCTGTAGGAGATCAGCCTGAAGGAGATCAGTCTGTAGGAGATCAGTGTGTAGGAGATCAGTCTGTAGGAGGTCCGTCTGTAGGAGATCAGCCTGTAGGAGATCAGTCTGTAGGAGGTCAGTCTGTAGGAGATCAGTTTGTAGGAGATCAGTGTGTAGGAGGTCAGTCTGTAGGAGGTCCGTCTGTAGGAGATCAGTGTGTAGGAGGTCAGTCTGTAGGAGATCAGCCTGTAGGAGATCAGTCTGTAGGAGATCAGTGTGTAGGAGGTCAGTCTGTAGGAGATCAGCCTGTAGGAGATCAGTCTGTAAGAGATCAGTCTGTAGGAGATCAGCCTGTAGGAGATCAGCCTGTGGGAGATCAGTCTGTGGGAGATCAGTGTGTAGGAGATCAGTCTGTAGGAGGTCCGTCTGTAGGAGATCAGTGTGTAGGAGGTCAGTCTGTAGGAGATCAGTCTGTAGGAGATCAGCCTGTAGGAGATCAGCCTGTGGGAGATCAGTCTGTAGGAGATCAGTCTGTAGGAGGTCAGTCTGTAGGAGATCAGTGTGTAGGAGGTCAGTGTGTAGGAGATCAGCCTGTAGGAGATCAGCCTGTAGGAGATCAGTCTGTAGGAGGTCAGTCTGTAGGAGGTCAGTCTGTAGGAGGTCAGTCTGTAGGAGATCAGCCTGTAGGAGATCAGTCTGTAAGAGATCAGTCTGTAGGAGATCAGCCTGTAGGAGATCAGCCTGTAGGAGATCAGCCTGTGGAAGATCAGCCTGTAGGAGATCAGTCTGTAGGAGATCAGTCTGTAGGAGGTCAGTCTGTAGGAGATCAGCCTGTAGGAGATCAGTCTGTAAGAGATCAGTCTGTAGGAGATCAGTCTGTAAGAGATCAGTCTGTAGGAGGTCAGTCTGTAGGAGATCAGCCTGTAGGAGATCAGTCTGTGGGAGATCAGCCTGTGGGAGATCAGTCTGTAGGAGATCAGTCTGTAGGAGGTCAGTCTGTAGGAGGTCAGTGTGTAGGAGTTTCAGTCTCTAGGAGATCAGTCTGTAGGAGATCAGCCTGTAGGAGATCAGCCTGTGGGAGATCAGCCTGTAGGAGATCAGTCTGTAGGAGGTCAGTCTGTAGGAGATCAGTGTGTAGGAGGTCAGTCTGTGGGAGATCAGCCTGTGGGAGATCAGCCTGTGGGAGATCAGCCTGTAGGAGGTCAGCCTGTAGGAGATCAGTGTGTAGGAGATCAGTGTGTAGGAGATCAGTGTGTAGGAGATCAGCCTGTAGGAGATCAGCCTGTAGGAGATCAGCCTGTAGGATATCAGCCTGTAGGAGATCAGCCTGTAGGAGGTCAGTCTGTAGGAGGTCAGTCTGTAGGAGGTCAGTCTGTGGGAGATCAGCCTGTGGGAGATCAACCTGTGGGAGATCAGTCTGTAGGAGATCAGTCTGTAGGAGGTCAATCTGTACGAGATCAGCCTGTAGGAGGTCAGTCTGTGGGAGATCAGCCTGTAGGAGATCAGTCTGTGGGAGATCAGTCTGTAGGAGATCAGCCTGTGGGAGGTCAGCCAGTAGGAGGTCAGCCTGTAGGAGATCAGCCTGTGGGAGGTCAGCCTGTGGGAGATCAGCCTGTGCGAGATCAGCCTGTGGGAGATCAGCCTGTGGGAGGTCAGCCTGTGGGAGTTCAGCCAGTGGGAGATCAGCCTGTGGGAGATCAGCCTGTGGGAGATCAGCCTGTGGGAGATCAGCCTGTGGGAGATCAGTCTGTGGGAGATCAGCCTGTGGGAGATCAGCCTGTGGGAGATCAGCCTGTGGGAGATCAGTCTGTGGGAGATCAGTCTGTGGGAGATCAGTCTGTGGGAGATCAGTCTGTGGGAGATCAGTGTGTAGGAGATCAGTGTGTAGGAGGTCAGCCTGTGGGAGGTTAGCCTGTGGGAGATCAGTGTGTAGGAGGTCAGCCTGTGGGAGGTCAGCCTGTGGGAGATTAGTGTGTAGGAGATCAGCCTGTGGGAGATCAGTCTGTGGTAGATCAGCCTGTAGGAGATCAGCCTGTAGGAGATCAGTGTGTAGGAGATCAGCCTGTAGGAGATCAGTGTGTAGGAGATCAGCCTGTGGGAGGTCAGTCTGTAGGAGATCAGCCTGTAGGAGATCAGCCTGTGGGAGGTCAGTCTGTGGGAGATCAGCCTGTAGGATATCAGCGTGTAGGAGATCAGTCTGTAGGAGATCAGTCTGTAGGAGATCAGCCTGTAGGAGATCAGTGTGTAGGAGATCAGCCTGTAGGAGATCAGCCTGTGGGAGATCAGCCTGTGGGAGATCAGCCTGTGGGAGGTCAGTCTGTAGGAGATCAGCCTGTAGGAGATCAGTGTGTAGGAGATCAGCCTGTAGGAGATCAGTGTGTAGGAGATCAGCCTGTGGGAGATCAGCCTGTAGGAGATCAGCCTGTGGGAGATCAGTCTGTGGGAGATCAGCCTGTAGGAGATCAGCCTGTAGGAGATCAGCGTGTAGGAGATCAGCCTGTAGGAGATCAGTCTGTAGGAGATCAGCCTGTAGGAGATCAGCCTGTGGGAGGTCAGTCTGTGGGAGATCAGCCTGTAGGATATCAGCCTGTAGGAGATCAGTCTGTAGGAGATCAGTCTGTAGGAGATCAGTCTGTGGGAGATCAGTCTGTAGGAGATCAGCCTGTAGGAGATCAGCCTTTGGGAGGTCAGCCTGTGGGAGATCAGCCTGTAGGAGATCAGTCTGTAGGAGATCAGCCTGTGGGAGGTCAGCCTGTGGGAGGTCAGCCTGTGGGAGGTCAGCCTGTGGGAGGTCAGCCTGTAGGAGATCAGCCTGTAGGAGATCAGCCTTTGGGAGGTCAGTCTGTGGGAGATCAGCCTGTGGGAGATCAGCCTGTGGGAGATCAGTCTGTGGGAGATCAGCCTGTGGGAGGTCAGCCAGTAGGAGATCAGCCTGTGGGAGATCAGCCTGTGGGAGATCAGCCTGTGGGAGATCAGCCTGTGGGAGGTCAGCCTGTAGGAGGTCAGCCAGTAGGAGATCAGCCTGTGGGAGATCAGCCTGTGGGAGATCAGTCTGTGGGAGGTCAGCCTGTGGGAGATCAGCCTGTGGGAGATCAGCCTGTAGGAGATCAGCCTGTGGGAGGTCAGCCTGTAGGAGGTCAGCCTGTAGGAGGTCAGCCTGTGGGAGATCAGCCTGTGGGAGGTCAGCCAGTAGGAGGTCAGCCTGTAGGAGATCAGCCTGTGGGAGGTCAGCCTGTGGGAGATCAGCCTGTGCGAGATCAGCCTGTGGGAGATCAGCCTGTGGGAGGTCAGCCTGTGGGAGTTCAGCCAGTGGGAGATCAGCCTGTGGGAGATCAGCCTGTGGGAGATCAGCCTCTGGGAGATCAGCCTGTGGGAGATCAGTCTGTGGGAGATCAGCCTGTGGGAGATCAGCCTGTGGGAGATCAGTCTGTGGGAGATCAGTCTGTGGGAGATCAGTCTGTGGGAGATCAGTCTGTGGGAGATCAGTCTGTGGGAGATCAGTGTGTAGGAGATCAGTGTGTAGGAGGTCAGCCTGTGGGAGGTTAGCCTGTGGGAGATCAGTGTGTAGGAGGTCAGCCTGTGGGAGGTCAGCCTGTGGGAGATTAGTGTGTAGGAGATCAGCCTGTGGGAGATCAGTCTGTGGTAGATCAGCCTGTAGGAGATCAGCCTGTAGGAGATCAGTGTGTAGGAGATCAGCCTGTAGGAGATCAGTGTGTAGGAGATCAGCCTGTGGGAGGTCAGTCTGTAGGAGATCAGCCTGTAGGAGATCAGCCTGTGGGAGGTCAGTCTGTGGGAGATCAGCCTGTAGGATATCAGCGTGTAGGAGATCAGTCTGTAGGAGATCAGTCTGTAGGAGATCAGCCTGTAGGAGATCAGTGTGTAGGAGATCAGCCTGTAGGAGATCAGCCTGTGGGAGATCAGCCTGTGGGAGATCAGCCTGTGGGAGATCAGCCTGTAGGAGATCAGCCTGTAGGAGATCAGTGTGTAGGAGATCAGCCTGTAGGAGATCAGTGTGTAGGAGATCAGCCTGTGGGAGATCAGCCTGTAGGAGATCAGCCTGTGGGAGATCAGTCTGTGGGAGATCAGCCTGTAGGAGATCAGCCTGTAGGAGATCAGCGTGTAGGAGATCAGCCTGTAGGAGATCAGTCTGTAGGAGATCAGCCTGTAGGAGATCAGCCTGTGGGAGGTCAGTCTGTGGGAGATCAGCCTGTAGGATATCAGCCTGTAGGAGATCAGTCTGTAGGAGATCAGTCTGTAGGAGATCAGTCTGTGGGAGATCAGTCTGTAGGAGATCAGCCTGTGGGAGGTCAGCCTGTGGGAGATCAGCCTGTAGGATATCAGTGTGTAGGAGATCAGCCTGTAGGAGATCAGTGTGTAGGAGATCAGCCTGTAGGAGATCAGCCTGTGGGAGATCAGCCTGTGGGAGATCAGCCTGTGGGAGATCAGCCTGTGGGAGATCAGTCTGTGGGAGATCAGTGTGTAGGAGGTCAGTGTGTAGGAGATCAGCCTGTAGGAGATCAGTCTGTAAGAGATCAGTCTGTAGGAGGTCAGTCTGTAGGAGGTCAGTCTGTAGGAGATCAGCCTGTAGGAGATCAGTCTGTAAGAGATCAGTCTGTAGGAGATCAGCCTGTAGGAGATCAGCCTGTAGGAGATCAGCCTGTGGAAGATCAGCCTGTAGGAGATCAGTCTGTAGGAGATCAGTCTGTAGGAGGTCAGTCTGTAGGAGATCAGCCTGTAGGAGATCAGTCTGTAAGAGATCAGTCTGTAGGAGATCAGTCTGTAAGAGATCAGTCTGTAGGAGGTCAGTCTGTAGGAGATCAGCCTGTAGGAGATCAGTCTGTGGGAGATCAGCCTGTGAAGATCAGTCTGTAGGAGATCAGTCTGTAGGAGGTCAGTCTGTAGGAGGTCAGTGTGTAGGAGTTTCAGTCTCTAGGAGATCAGTCTGTAGGAGATCAGCCTGTAGGAGATCAGCCTGTGGGAGATCAGCCTGTAGGAGATCAGTCTGTAGGAGGTCAGTCTGTAGGAGATCAGTGTGTAGGAGGTCAGTCTGTGGGAGATCAGCCTGTGGGAGATCAGCCTGTGGGAGATCAGCCTGTGGGAGGTCAGCCTGTAGGAGGTCAGCCTGTAGGAGATCAGTGTGTAGGAGATCAGTGTGTAGGAGATCAGTGTGTAGGAGATCAGCCTGTAGGAGATCAGCCTGTAGGAGATCAGCCTGTAGGATATCAGCCTGTAGGAGATCAGCCTGTAGGAGGTCAGTCTGTAGGAGGTCAGTCTGTGGGAGATCAGCCTGTGGGAGATCAACCTGTGGGAGATCAGTCTGTAGGAGATCAGTCTGTAGGAGGTCAATCTGTACGAGATCAGCCTGTAGGAGGTCAGTCTGTGGGAGATCAGCCTGTAGGAGATCAGCCTGTAGAAGATCAGCCTGTAGGAGATCAGTCTGTAGGAGATCAGCCTGTAGGAGATCAGCCTGTAGGAGATCAGCCTGTGGGAGGTCAGTCTGTAGGAGATCAGCCTGTGGGAGATCAGCCTGTGGGAGGTCAGTCTGTGGGAGATCAGCCTGTAGGATATCAGTGTGTAGGAGATCAGTCTGTAGGAGATCAGTCTGTAGGAGATCAGTCTGTAGGAGGTCAGTCTGTAGGAGATCAGCCTGTGGGAGATCAGCCTGTGGGAGATCAGTCTGTGGGAGATCAGTCTGTAGGAGATCAGTCTGTAGGAGATCAGCCTGTAGGAGATCAGCCTGTGGGAGATCAGTCTGTGGGAGATCAGTCTGTGGGAGATCAGTCTGTAGGAGATCAGTCTGTAGGAGGTCAATCTGTACGAGATCAGCCTGTAGGAGGTCAGTCTGTGGGAGATCAGCCTGTAGGAGATCAGCCTGTGGGAGATCAGCCTGTGGGAGATCAGCCTGTAGGAGATCAGCCTGTGGGAGGTCACAGGGTTCCAGACTGCGACCATTTTTTGAGAATGTGCGAGTTAAAATGTTATGTGGTCGCATTTGTGCGAGTGGACGCTTGAGCAACAGAACGCCGTTGTATCAGTTGCTGCAGTCAGTAACTTATGTCCAAAATGAACGAGTAGGCTACATCATGAATCCATTTTCCAAACCGTGTTTTTGACTTATTCTGAATCACTACGGTACGCCTATAATAAGTGTTTATATTCGGACTATTTTATCCCGGGGTCGTCTCGGCTGCGGAGTAGCCCAGTGCCTGCGTAATCGCCATAGACATTAACGGAGAGAAGTTCCGTCTACAATGTTCTTCCGCAAGACACGTGCAGTTTATTTTTTGACGAACGTAGACGTCACGCGCATTGCACACTGATGGTGAAACGCGCCAATTACGAATTCACGAATTAAGGCATATAAAAATGGTCTCACGAAACACAGAGCCCCTTCCTATACGTCTTTTCAGCGGTTATATTTTCCTCTGTCGAGCGATTACTCTCATGATCGCTCGACAGAGGAAAAGGAAATTATTATAAAATGCAGAAGGTAAGGAGTGTGAGATTTCTGCTTTTTGTTACAACTATAAACTTTGATAACGAAAAATCTGTATCAGTTTATTATAATACTCTAATCTTTTAAAATGTAATGCATACATTTGAATGTTTAATGATTTTTAAAAGATAGAAAGATGATAATAGACAGATAGATAGACAGACAGACAGATAGATAGATAGATAGATAGATAGATAGAATATGATTCAAATGTAAATAGATAGATTGTATATAATTCAAAAGTAAAATGCTTAAAATTACAGATTAAAATTACTGTCCAAAATCCATGAAAATCCTGAAATTTGGCAATGATAATTAATATATTACAGGTATTTCTGCTGCAACCCAGAAAACCTTTGCTAGCCTTGGTCCATTAAAACCACTATTCATTAGCATGCATTGATTAATCCCATGGCATGTAGCAAAAAAAAAAAAAAAAAGGTGGGACCAAATCATATGCTGGTGCGACCAACTGAGAAAGTTGGTAGCACCAGTGCAACCAGTGGAAAAGTTAGTCTGGAGCCCTGGGTCAGCCTGTAGGAGATCAGCCTGTGGGAGATCAGCCTGTGGGAGATCAGCCTGTGGGAGGTCAGCCTGTAGGAGATCAGCCTGTAGGAGATCAGCCTGTAGGAGGTCAGCCTGTAGTAGGTCAGCCTGTAGGAGGTCAGCCTGTGGGAGATCAGCCTGTGGGAGGTCAGCCTGTATGTAGGAGGTCAGCCTGTAGGAGGTCAGCCTGTAGGAGATCAGCCTGTGGGAGGTCAGCCTGTGGGAGATCAGCCTGTGCGAGATCAGCCTGAGCGAGATCAGCCTGTGCGAGATCAGCCTGTAGGAGATCAGCCTGTAGGAGATCAGCCTGTAAGAGATCAGCCTGTAGGAGGTCAGCCTGTAGGAGGTCAGCCTGTAGGAGATCAGCCTGTGGGAGGTCAGCCTGTGGGAGATCAGCCTGTGCGAGATCAGCCTGTAGGAGATCAGTCTGTAGGAGGTCAGTCTGTAGGAGATCAGCCTGTAGGAGATCAGCCTTTGGGAGGTCAGTCTGTGGGAGGTCAGTCTGTGGGAGATCAGCCTGTAGGAGATCAGCCTGTGGGAGATCAGTCTGTGGGAGATCAGTCTGTGGGAGATCAGCCTGTGGGAGATCAGTCTGTAGGAGATCAGCCTGTGGGAGATCAGTCTGTATGAGGTCAGTCTGTAGGAGGTCAGTCTGTAGGAGGTCAGTCTGTAGGAGGTCAGTCTGTAGGAGATCAGCCTGTAGGAGATCAGCCTGTAGGAGATCAGCCTTTGGGAGGTCAGTCTGTGGGAGATCAGCCTGTGGGAGATCAGCCTGTAGGAGATCAGTCTGTAGGAGATCAGCCTGTAGGAGATCAGCCTTTGGGAGGTCAGCCTGTGGGAGATCAGCCTGTAGGAGATCAGTCTGTAGGAGATCAGCCTGTGGGAGGTCAGCCTGTGGGAGGTCAGCCTGTGGGAGGTCAGCCTGTGGGAGGTCAGCCTGTAGGAGATCAGCCTGTAGGAGATCAGCCTTTGGGAGGTCAGTCTGTGGGAGATCAGCCTGTGGGAGATCAGCCTGTGGGAGATCAGTCTGTGGGAGATCAGCCTGTGGGAGGTCAGCCAGTAGGAGATCAGCCTGTGGGAGATCAGCCTGTGGGAGATCAGCCTGTGGGAGATCAGCCTGTGGGAGGTCAGCCTGTAGGAGGTCAGCCAGTAGGAGATCAGCCTGTGGGAGATCAGCCTGTGGGAGATCAGTCTGTGGGAGGTCAGCCTGTGGGAGATCAGCCTGTGGGAGATCAGCCTGTAGGAGATCAGCCTGTGGGAGGTCAGCCTGTAGGAGGTCAGCCTGTAGGAGGTCAGCCTGTGGGAGATCAGCCTGTGGGAGGTCAGCCAGTAGGAGGTCAGCCTGTAGGAGATCAGCCTGTGGGAGGTCAGCCTGTGGGAGATCAGCCTGTGCGAGATCAGCCTGTGGGAGATCAGCCTGTGGGAGGTCAGCCTGTGGGAGTTCAGCCAGTGGGAGATCAGCCTGTGGGAGATCAGCCTGTGGGAGATCAGCCTGTGGGAGATCAGCCTGTGGGAGATCAGTCTGTGGGAGATCAGCCTGTGGGAGATCAGCCTGTGGGAGATCAGCCTGTGGGAGATCAGTCTGTGGGAGATCAGTCTGTGGGAGATCAGTCTGTGGGAGATCAGTCTGTGGGAGATCAGTGTGTAGGAGATCAGTGTGTAGGAGGTCAGCCTGTGGGAGGTTAGCCTGTGGGAGATCAGTGTGTAGGAGGTCAGCCTGTGGGAGGTCAGCCTGTGGGAGATTAGTGTGTAGGAGATCAGCCTGTGGGAGATCAGTCTGTGGTAGATCAGCCTGTAGGAGATCAGCCTGTAGGAGATCAGTGTGTAGGAGATCAGCCTGTAGGAGATCAGTGTGTAGGAGATCAGCCTGTGGGAGGTCAGTCTGTAGGAGATCAGCCTGTAGGAGATCAGCCTGTGGGAGGTCAGTCTGTGGGAGATCAGCCTGTAGGATATCAGCGTGTAGGAGATCAGTCTGTAGGAGATCAGTCTGTAGGAGATCAGCCTGTAGGAGATCAGTGTGTAGGAGATCAGCCTGTAGGAGATCAGCCTGTGGGAGATCAGCCTGTGGGAGATCAGCCTGTGGGAGATCAGCCTGTAGGAGATCAGCCTGTAGGAGATCAGTGTGTAGGAGATCAGCCTGTAGGAGATCAGTGTGTAGGAGATCAGCCTGTGGGAGATCAGCCTGTAGGAGATCAGCCTGTGGGAGATCAGTCTGTGGGAGATCAGCCTGTAGGAGATCAGCCTGTAGGAGATCAGCGTGTAGGAGATCAGCCTGTAGGAGATCAGTCTGTAGGAGATCAGCCTGTAGGAGATCAGCCTGTGGGAGGTCAGTCTGTGGGAGATCAGCCTGTAGGATATCAGCCTGTAGGAGATCAGTCTGTAGGAGATCAGTCTGTAGGAGATCAGTCTGTGGGAGATCAGTCTGTAGGAGATCAGCCTGTGGGAGGTCAGCCTGTGGGAGATCAGCCTGTAGGATATCAGTGTGTAGGAGATCAGCCTGTAGGAGATCAGTGTGTAGGAGATCAGCCTGTGGGAGATCAGCCTGTGGGAGATCAGCCTGTGGGAGATCAGCCTGTGGGAGATCAGTCTGTGGGAGATCAGTGTGTAGGAGGTCAGTGTGTAGGAGATCAGCCTGTAGGAGATCAGTCTGTAAGAGATCAGTCTGTAGGAGGTCAGTCTGTAGGAGGTCAGTCTGTAGGAGATCAGCCTGTAGGAGATCAGTCTGTAAGAGATCAGTCTGTAGGAGATCAGCCTGTAGGAGATCAGCCTGTAGGAGATCAGCCTGTGGAAGATCAGCCTGTAGGAGATCAGTCTGTAGGAGATCAGTCTGTAGGAGGTCAGTCTGTAGGAGATCAGCCTGTAGGAGATCAGTCTGTAAGAGATCAGTCTGTAGGAGATCAGTCTGTAAGAGATCAGTCTGTAGGAGGTCAGTCTGTAGGAGATCAGCCTGTAGGAGATCAGTCTGTGGGAGATCAGCCTGTGAAGATCAGTCTGTAGGAGATCAGTCTGTAGGAGGTCAGTCTGTAGGAGGTCAGTGTGTAGGAGTTTCAGTCTCTAGGAGATCAGTCTGTAGGAGATCAGCCTGTAGGAGATCAGCCTGTGGGAGATCAGCCTGTAGGAGATCAGTCTGTAGGAGGTCAGTCTGTAGGAGATCAGTGTGTAGGAGGTCAGTCTGTGGGAGATCAGCCTGTGGGAGATCAGCCTGTGGGAGATCAGCCTGTGGGAGGTCAGCCTGTAGGAGGTCAGCCTGTAGGAGATCAGTGTGTAGGAGATCAGTGTGTAGGAGATCAGTGTGTAGGAGATCAGCCTGTAGGAGATCAGCCTGTAGGAGATCAGCCTGTAGGATATCAGCCTGTAGGAGATCAGCCTGTAGGAGGTCAGTCTGTAGGAGGTCAGTCTGTGGGAGATCAGCCTGTGGGAGATCAACCTGTGGGAGATCAGTCTGTAGGAGATCAGTCTGTAGGAGGTCAATCTGTACGAGATCAGCCTGTAGGAGGTCAGTCTGTGGGAGATCAGCCTGTAGGAGATCAGCCTGTAGGAGATCAGCCTGTAGGAGATCAGTCTGTAGGAGATCAGCCTGTAGGAGATCAGCCTGTAGGAGATCAGCCTGTGGGAGGTCAGTCTGTAGGAGATCAGCCTGTGGGAGATCAGCCTGTGGGAGGTCAGTCTGTGGGAGATCAGCCTGTAGGATATCAGTGTGTAGGAGATCAGTCTGTAGGAGATCAGTCTGTAGGAGATCAGTCTGTAGGAGGTCAGTCTGTAGGAGATCAGCCTGTGGGAGATCAGCCTGTGGGAGATCAGTCTGTGGGAGATCAGTCTGTAGGAGATCAGTCTGTAGGAGATCAGCCTGTAGGAGATCAGCCTGTGGGAGATCAGTCTGTGGGAGATCAGTCTGTGGGAGATCAGTCTGTAGGAGATCAGTCTGTAGGAGGTCAATCTGTACGAGATCAGCCTGTAGGAGGTCAGTCTGTGGGAGATCAGCCTGTAGGAGATCAGCCTGTGGGAGATCAGCCTGTGGGAGATCAGCCTGTAGGAGATCAGCCTGTGGGAGGTCACAGGGTTCCAGACTGCGACCATTTTTTGAGAATGTGCGAGTTAAAATGTTATGTGGTCGCATTTGTGCGAGTGGACGCTTGAGCAACAGAACGCCGTTGTATCAGTTGCTGCAGTCAGTAACTTATGTCCAAAATGAACGAGTAGGCTACATCATGAATCCATTTTCCAAACCGTGTTTTTGACTTATTCTGAATCACTACGGTACGCCTATAATAAGTGTTTATATTCGGACTATTTTATCCCGGGGTCGTCTCGGCTGCGGAGTAGCCCAGTGCCTGCGTAATCGCCATAGACATTAACGGAGAGAAGTTCCGTCTACAATGTTCTTCCGCAAGACACGTGCAGTTTATTTTTTGACGAACGTAGACGTCACGCGCATTGCACACTGATGGTGAAACGCGCCAATTACGAATTCACGAATTAAGGCATATAAAAATGGTCTCACGAAACACAGAGCCCCTTCCTATACGTCTTTTCAGCGGTTATATTTTCCTCTGTCGAGCGATTACTCTCATGATCGCTCGACAGAGGAAAAGGAAATTATTATAAAATGCAGAAGGTAAGGAGTGTGAGATTTCTGCTTTTTGTTACAACTATAAACTTTGATAACGAAAAATCTGTATCAGTTTATTATAATACTCTAATCTTTTAAAATGTAATGCATACATTTGAATGTTTAATGATTTTTAAAAGATAGAAAGATGATAATAGACAGATAGATAGACAGACAGACAGATAGATAGATAGATAGATAGATAGATAGATAGATAGAATATGATTCAAATGTAAATAGATAGATTGTATATAATTCAAAAGTAAAATGCTTAAAATTACAGATTAAAATTACTGTCCAAAATCCATGAAAATCCTGTAATTTGGCAATGATAATTAATATATTACAGGTATTTCTGCTGCAACCCAGAAAACCTTTGCTAGCCTTGGTCCATTAAAACCACTATTCATTAGCATGCATTGATTAATCCCATGGCATGTAGCAAAAAAAAAAAAAAAAAGGTGGGACCAAATCATATGCTGGTGCGACCAACTGAGAAAGTTGGTAGCACCAGTGCAACCAGTGGAAAAGTTAGTCTGGAGCCCTGGGTCAGCCTGTAGGAGATCAGCCTGTGGGAGATCAGCCTGTGGGAGATCAGCCTGTGGGAGGTCAGCCTGTAGGAGATCAGCCTGTAGGAGGTCAGCCTGTAGGAGGTCAGCCTGTAGTAGGTCAGCCTGTAGGAGGTCAGCCTGTGGGAGATCAGCCTGTGGGAGGTCAGCCTGTAGGAGGTCAGCCTGTAGGAGGTCAGCCTGTAGGAGATCAGCCTGTGGGAGGTCAGCCTGTGGGAGATCAGCCTGTGCGAGATCAGCCTGTGCGAGATCAGCCTGTGCGAGATCAGCCTGTAGGAGATCAGCCTGTAGGAGATCAGCCTGTAGGAGATCAGCCTGTAGGAGGTCAGCCTGTAGGAGGTCAGCCTGTAGGAGATCAGCCTGTGGGAGGTCAGCCTGTGGGAGATCAGCCTGTGCGAGATCAGCCTGTGCGAGATCAGCCTGTGCGAGATCAGCCTGTAGGAGATCAGTCTGTAGGAGGTCAGTCTGTAGGAGATCAGCCTGTAGGAGATCAGCCTTTGGGAGGTCAGTCTGTGGGAGGTCAGTCTGTGGGAGATCAGCCTGTAGGAGATCAGCCTGTGGGAGATCAGTCTGTGGGAGATCAGTCTGTGGGAGATCAGCCTGTGGGAGATCAGTCTGTAGGAGATCAGCCTGTGGGAGATCAGTCTGTAGGAGATCAGTCTGTATGAGGTCAGTCTGTAGGAGGTCAGTCTGTAGGAGGTCAGTCTGTAGGAGGTCAGTCTGTAGGAGATCAGCCTGTAGGAGATCAGCCTGTAGGAGATCAGCCTTTGGGAGGTCAGTCTGTGGGAGATCAGCCTGTGGGAGATCAGCCTGTAGGAGATCAGTCTGTAGGAGATCAGCCTGTAGGAGATCAGCCTTTGGGAGGTCAGCCTGTGGGAGATCAGCCTGTAGGAGATCAGTCTGTAGGAGATCAGCCTGTGGGAGGTCAGCCTGTGGGAGGTCAGCCTGTGGGAGGTCAGCCTGTGGGAGGTCAGCCTGTGGGAGGTCAGCCTGTAGGAGATCAGCCTGTAGGAGATCAGCCTTTGGGAGGTCAGTCTGTGGGAGATCAGCCTGTGGGAGATCAGCCTGTGGGAGATCAGCCTGTGGGAGGTCAGCCAGTGGGAGATCAGCCTGTGGGAGATCAGCCTGTGGGAGATCAGCCTGTGGGAGATCAGCCTGTGGGAGGTCAGCCTGTAGGAGGTCAGCCAGTAGGAGATCAGCCTGTGGGAGATCAGCCTGTGGGAGATCAGTCTGTGGGAGGTCAGCCTGTGGGAGATCAGCCTGTGGGAGATCAGCCTGTAGGAGATCAGCCTGTGGGAGGTCAGCCTGTAGGAGGTCAGCCTGTAGGAGGTCAGCCTGTGGGAGATCAGCCTGTGGGAGGTCAGCCTGTAGGAGATCAGCCTGTGGGAGGTCAGCCTGTGGGAGATCAGCCTGTGCGAGATCAGCCTGTGGGAGATCAGCCTGTGGGAGGTCAGCCTGTGGGAGTTCAGCCAGTGGGAGATCAGCCTGTGGGAGATCAGCCTGTGGGAGATCAGCCTGTGGGAGATCAGCCTGTGGGAGATCAGTCTGTGGGAGATCAGCCTGTGGGAGATCAGCCTGTGGGAGATCAGTCTGTGGGAGATCAGTCTGTGGGAGATCAGTGTGTAGGAGATCAGTGTGTAGGAGGTCAGCCTGTGGGAGGTTAGCCTGTGGGAGATCAGTGTGTAGGAGGTCAGCCTGTGGGAGATTAGTGTGTAGGAGATCAGCCTGTGGGAGATCAGTCTGTGGTAGATCAGCCTGTAGGAGATCAGCCTGTAGGAGATCAGTGTGTAGGAGATCAGCCTGTAGGAGATCAGTGTGTAGGAGATCAGCCTGTGGGAGGTCAGTCTGTAGGAGATCAGCCTGTAGGAGATCAGCCTGTGGGAGGTCAGTCTGTGGGAGATCAGCCTGTAGGAGATCAGTCTGTAGGAGATCAGTCTGTAGGAGATCAGTCTGTAGGAGATCAGCCTGTAGGAGATCAGTGTGTAGGAGATCAGCCTGTAGGAGATCAGCCTGTGGGAGATCAGCCTGTGGGAGATCAGCCTGTGGGAGGTCAGTCTGTAGGAGGTCAGCCTGTAGGAGATCAGCCTGTAGGAGATCAGTGTGTAGGAGATCAGCCTGTGGGAGATCAGCCTGTAGGAGATCAGCCTGTGGGAGATCAGTCTGTGGGAGATCAGCCTGTAGGAGATCAGCCTGTAGGAGATCAGCGTGTAGGAGATCAGCCTGTAGGAGATCAGCCTGTAGGAGATCAGCCTGTAGGAGATCAGCCTGTGGGAGGTCAGTCTGTGGGAGATCAGCCTGTAGGATATCAGCCTGTAGGAGATCAGTCTGTAGGAGATCAGTCTGTAGGAGATCAGTCTGTGGGAGATCAGTCTGTAGGAGATCAGTCTGTAGGAGATCAGCCTGTGGGAGGTCAGCCTGTGGGAGATCAGCCTGTAGGATATCAGTGTGTAGGAGATCAGCCTGTAGGAGATCAGTGTGTAGGAGATCAGCCTGTAGGAGATCAGCCTGTGGGAGATCAGCCTGTGGGAGATCAGCCTGTGGGAGATCAGCCTGTGGGAGATCAGCCTGTGGGAGATCAGCCTGTGGGAGATCAGTCTGTGGGAGATCAGTGTGTAGGAGATCAGTGTGTAGGAGGTCAGCCTGTGGGAGGTTAGCCTGTGGGAGATCAGTGTGTAGGAGGTCAGCCTGTGGGAGGTCAGCCTGTGGGAGATTAGTGTGTAGGAGATCAGCCTGTGGGAGATCAGTCTGTGGTAGATCAGCCTGTAGGAGATCAGCCTGTAGGAGATCAGTGTGTAGGAGATCAGCCTGTAGGAGATCAGTGTGTAGGAGATCAGCCTGTGGGAGGTCAGTCTGTAGGAGATCAGCCTGTAGGAGATCAGCCTGTGGGAGGTCAGTCTGTGGGAGATCAGCCTGTAGGATATCAGCGTGTAGGAGATCAGTCTGTAGGAGATCAGTCTGTAGGAGATCAGCCTGTAGGAGATCAGTGTGTAGGAGATCAGCCTGTGGGAGATCAGCCTGTGGGAGATCAGCCTGTGGGAGATCAGCCTGTGGGAGGTCAGTCTGTAGGAGATCAGCCTGTAGGAGATCAGTGTGTAGGAGATCAGCCTGTAGGAGATCAGTGTGTAGGAGATCAGCCTGTGGGAGATCAGCCTGTAGGAGATCAGCCTGTGGGAGATCAGTCTGTGGGAGATCAGCCTGTAGGAGATCAGCGTGTAGGAGATCAGCGTGTAGGAGATCAGCCTGTAGGAGATCAGTCTGTAGGAGATCAGCCTGTGGGAGGTCAGTCTGTGGGAGATCAGCCTGTAGGATATCAGTGTGTAGGAGATCAGTCTGTAGGAGATCAGTCTGTAGGAGATCAGTCTGTAGGAGATCAGTCTGTGGGAGATCAGTCTGTAGGAGATCAGCCTGTGGGAGGTCAGTCTGTGGGAGATCAGCCTGTAGGATATCAGTGTGTAGGAGATCAGCCTGTAGGAGATCAGTGTGTAGGAGATCAGCCTGTAGGAGATCAGCCTGTGGGAGATCAGCCTGTGGGAGATCAGCCTGTGGGAGGTCAGTCTGTAGGAGATCAGCCTGTAGGAGATCAGTGTGTAGGAGATCAGCCTGTAGGAGATCAGTGTGTAGGAGATCAGCCTGTGGGAGGTCAGCCTGTAGGAGATCAGCCTGTGGGAGATCAGTCTGTGGGAGATCAGCCTGTAGGAGATCAGCCTGTAGGAGATCAGTGTGTAGGAGATCAGCCTGTAGGAGATCAGTGTGTAGGAGATCAGCCTGTGGGAGGTCAGTCTGTAGGAGATCAGCCTGTAGGAGATCAGCCTGTGGGAGGTCAGTCTGTGGGAGATCAGCCTGTAGGATATCAGTGTGTAGGAGATCAGCCTGTGGGAGATCAGCCTGTGGGAGATCAGTCTGTGGGAGATCAGTCTGTGGGAGATCAGCCTGTAGGAGATCAGTCTGTAGGAGATCAGTCTCTAGGAGATCAGTCTCTAGGAGATCAGCCTGTAGGAGATCAGCCTGTAGGAGATCAGTCTGTAGGAGATCAGTCTGTAGGAGATCAGTCTGTAGGAGATCAGCCTATAGGAGATCAGTGTGTAGGAGATCAGTGTGTAGGAGATCAGTCTGTAGGAGATCAGTCTGTAGGAGATCAGTCTCTAGGAGATCAGTCTGTAGGAGATCAGCCTGTAGGAGATCAGTGTGTAGGAGATCAGTCTGTAGGAGATCAGCCTGTAGGAGATCAGCCTGTAGGAGATCAGTCTGTAGGAGATCAGTCTCTAGGAGATCAGCCTGTGGGAGATCAGCCTGTGGGAGATCAGTCTGTGGGAGATCAGTCTGTGGGAGATCAGCCTGTGGGAGATCAGCCTGTGGGAGGTCAGTCTGTGGGAGGTCAGCCTGTGGGAGGTCAGTCTGTGGGAGATTAGCCTGTGGAAGATCAGCCTGTGGGAGATCAGTCTGTAGGAGATCAGTCTGTAGGAGATCAGCCTGTGGGAGATCAGTGTGTAGGAGATCAGTGTGTAGGAGGTCAGCTTGTGGGAGATCAGTCTGTGGGAGATCAGTCTGTGGGAGATCAGTGTGTAGGAGGTCAGCCTGTGGGAGGTCAGCCTGTGGGAGATCAGTGTGTAGGAGGTCAGCCTGTGGGAGGTCAGCCTGTGGGAGGTCAGTCTGTAGGAGGTCAGCCTGTAGGAGATCAGCCTGTAGGAGATCAGTGTGTAGGAGATCAGCCTGTTGGAGGTCAGTCTGTAGGAGATCAGTCTGTAGGGCTGCGGTGAACAATTGCTCAAACATTTGTTGTATCAGTTCAGTGGGCGAAACAACATTTATTTAAAGCTCATGTTAATCTTCCACATGCAGAGATAAGATATATTACTGTTTCTGAGTGGAAGCACAGTGGTTTCCAGATATAATGGCATATCAGATATGTGAAATAAATCGCTGATATTATTGTTCAGCAACTCTCTCTTAATTTCATGTCTATCACTATCATAAAGAGAGTTCAAGATACCCAACAATGAACAGAAAACAATGAAGTTGTTTATAAATCTGATAAATAATGAGCTCTTAACTGAATTAAATTTTTGGGGTTTTAATGTTTGCTGTTTGAGTTTATTATAGTTGATCTTGAGGAAGCTTGTGTTTGTTCTTCTGCAGGATTCCTCTGTGGGCTGGAGTGCTGATAACCATCATCGACACGTTTGTGTTCCTGTTTCTGGACAAGTACGGTAGGTCGGCACTGAAGAGAGTGAGAGTGAAGAGAGCGACTCGTATCTCGATCTGATGAGCATGTCTGGTTTGTTTTGGTCAGGTCTGAGGAAGCTGGAGGCTTTCTTTGGGTTCCTCATCACCATCATGGCTATCAGCTTCGGCTACGAGGTTCAGTAAAGCTCGTTCTGTAGACTGGCTCTGTGAGGTAGACACCTCTCTGCAGTGTTTGAGCATGTGTGTGTGTGTATGCAGTATGTGCGAGTGGCTCCGGACCAGGCGGAGGTTCTGAAGGGCATGTTTCTGCCGTATTGCAGCGGCTGTGGACCCGAGCAGCTCAAGCAGGCCGTCGGGATCGTGGGAGCCGTAATAATGCCTCACAACATCTATCTGCATTCTGCTCTCGTTAAGGTCGGTGAACTGCACCAGACCTGATCAGAGTTAGAGTTAGACCCAACCACAAACCTAACAGCACCAGACCTGATCAGCTCACATATATTGGTTTGAAGGCATACCGTAAAACTTCAAATAATAGCTGAGTCCCAAATAGACGCCTGTCTCTTTTACACGCCGGGTGTGGCTGCAGGTTTGGGTAAATAAAAGCCGGTCTCAAATAGAGGCCGGGTCTGTTTTTTAGTTTCGATTTGTATTTAATCTTCTAAAACCCGTCAGATCGTCTGCTTTTTGGGCAGCCCCCAAAGCAAATTTTTGTCCCACCAAAGCCTTTTTTGATCGGTGAGTGATGTAGAATAGAATGACTGCTGCGCTTGACAGGGCGCATAACGAGCAGAGAGAGCGCTCCGGCCGCGCGCGCGCACTCTCACGTCTTCAAACAACACGAGCGCTGCCCTGCTCTCTCTCTCCCTCGCGCATATTAATCAAAATCAATGGACACGATAGTAAAAGATCGGCAGACCGCAGTTTCACGAGGAGCATTTGGAGATGTTTAGAGATTAGAGACTCTAGGCCTACAGTCAATGAACAACATCAACACTAAATTATAATAAAGGCCGGTCTCATATAGACGCCTGTCTCAAATACAAGCCGGTGCAGTTCGACGATTTGGGAAAATAAAAGCCCGGGCTACTATTTGAAGTTTTACGGTAGTTCATAAAACGTTGTGCTGTTAGCTGATAGACAGACAAGAATCCGTGCAGAGTTAGCAGATGTCCCGTGGCCTGACAAGGTAAACTTCATCTCAGAGTTTTCAAACAGCATTGTCTGTATTTCTGCATAAATTTGACATTAAAGGCACCAATATACTTTAAGCAAAAGTGAAGAACTGCTGTGACATAATTTCTAACAAAATCAGGCCAAAATGAAGTTCATTTGGAGTTTGTTTCGAGAGTTCGAAACAGCTTGCTAAAGCGAAATATCCGGAAAAGCTCCGGCTGGTAAACACCTTCGCACTCCCATTGGTCAGTGGTAATATGTGGGTGTCTAAGGCTCCGCCTCCTTTGAGGTGTAAATCTTCTCCGGTTCATTTCTTCTTTTCAGTCGGTCGAGGTTCAGACGCAAGTAAAAACATGAGACACTGAGAGATGCTTTATAGCAGAAAAGAAGAAAGTTTATTCTAAAAAGGGTCTTTTTTTTACAAAGACAATCCAATTAAACAAAAAACACAATGTCATTTCATACTTCTGTAAGTTTTATACTTCATAATTGTGGTAAAATAAGTGAATAAATCAATGAAAACATTTGTGTTATCACAATAATTGTTTTTACACCTGCGCTGAATCCACCTGATGTTTAATGACATATTTGGCTGATTGGTGTTTATCTTTGCTTCAGTCACGAGACATCGATCGAGGCAACAAGAAGGAGGTGAAGGAGGCCAACAAGTACTACTTCATCGAGTCCACCATCGCGCTCTTCGTCTCCTTCCTCATCAATGTTTTTGTGGTGGCCGTCTTTGCTGAGGCCTTTTATGGCAAGACAAACATGGAAGTGGTGAGGACTTATATCTGCCTCCTGTTAAAGACTCCTATATCGGTATGTTTGAGTGCGGTTCATCTGAACTCTCGGGTGACATGTTCCCTTCAGGGCCAGCAGTGTAACGCGTCTGGAAGTCCTCACAGCGATCTCTTCCCAGCCAACAACGAGACGCTGGAAGTCGACATCTACAAAGGGGTATGACAGGAACAATCGTTGGAATCATTTCACAATGAATACACTAGTGTCCAAAAGTCACATCCGGAGGGGAGATTAGATTTTAATGACACTTCAAGTTTGATTAAACCATCTAAATATGAGGAAAATATTTAATATTTATTAAACATGTTAAATATGAGGGAAGAACAAAACGCTAATCTTGGTTAAAATATTTACCTGACGAAATTAGTGGCAAAAAAGGCAAACTACAGCTAGGATTTATTTTACTATGCAAATAAAATGCACAGGGAAAAAGCACACATTGACAACAACATATTCAGTTATTAATATTTGGTTGGTTCTCTCTTGCTTTTGCATGTGGCCAAAAATGATGTCGCACAATTTGTCAATTTTCATTGCGTTATCACAAATAAAACAAGCACAACTACGCAATCTGATGACCTTGCCCTTCTCGTGTGCTGCATCAGACGGGGAACAGACCCTGAGGATCAGTATATTCATAACCTGATATGAGCTGAGGAGTTTGGTGATGGCGCCACCTGTGGGTCAAAAGTTCATGTACAATAGCTCAAGACAGCTGAATAGAAAACAATTAAACTAATAGATATCACCATACTTTCCCAGTATTGATTTGATTGATTTATATTTAAGAATTACAGACATGTTTGTATGACAAGTTTTATGAAATATTCAAATGAAATATGCACTAATTTGCTTGACTTTGTTGATTAGAGTTAAAGGTTTTTACAGAGGAGACTTTTGATAACAATCAGAAAATACTGTCAACAGACTGAAAACAGTTCACCTTTTTTTCACCAAATACATTTACTCACACTGTTTAGGAGTAAAATGTTGCATAAATCAGGTGAATGCTATCTAAACAAACCTTCAGAATATACATATAAATAAAAGTTTGGTGTGTGTAAAGCTGCTGAAGTGGAGATTTCTGACTCAAACTCACCGCCTTTAAAGATTGTTTATTTTATTGCACTTTCTATATTTGCGTCTGTAGATTTCACTTAAATGTGTCTCTTGAATGATTTCTTTCCAATAGTCTAAAAGAAACAGCCCAAAATTTATCAGTGAATGAAAAAATTGTTTTGCCTGTAGTGTGTTCCACTTTAATTACAATAATCAATGCAATTTTATATTCAGTCCAATTCTGACGTGGTTCATGTAAGGTTTCTGTGTTTATGAATGAATGAACAGTTTCTTTGATTGAAGGGTGTGGTCCTGGGCTGTTTCTTTGGCCCCGCTGCGCTCTATATTTGGGCGATTGGGATCCTTGCGGCTGGACAGAGTTCAACTATGACGGGAACCTACTCTGGTCAGTTTGTGATGGAGGTATGTTCATCTACAGATCTGCATGTTTCAGCTTCATTCCTCTGTATGTGTTCATGTAATGGCATTGCATTTGGGAATGTGCATCTGTACGAACTGGTTTTTCTCGCAGGGTTTCCTGAACCTGCGCTGGTCTCGCTTCGCTCGCGTGTTGCTGACGCGCTCCATCGCCATATTCCCCACTCTCCTGGTGGCCGTCTTTCAGGATGTGCGGCATCTCACAGGCATGAACGACTTCCTCAACGTGTTGCAGAGCATGCAGGTACACAGTTGAAACATGACGCCGTTGACACTCCTGCCGCCATAGACACTCCTGACGCAGTAGACACTCCTGACGCCGTAGACACTCCTGACGCCGTAGACACTCCTGACGCCGTAGACACTCCTGACGCCATAGACACTCCTGACGCAGTAGACACTCCTGACGCCGTAGACACTCCTGACGCCGTAGACACTCCTGACGCCGTAGACACTCCTGACGCAGTAGACACTCCTGACGCCGTAGACACTCCTGACGCCATAGACACTCCTGACGCAGTAGACACTCCTGACGCCGTAGACACTCCTGACGCCGTAGACACTCCTGACGCCATAGACACTCCTGACGCAGTAGACACTCCTGACGCCGTAGACACTCCTGACGCCGTAGACACTCCTGACGCCGTAGACACTCCTGACGCCGTAGACACTCCTGACGCAGTAGACACTCCTGACGCCGTAGACACTCCTGACGCCGTAGACACTCCTGCCGCCGTAGACACTCCTGCCGCCGTAGACACTCCTGCCGCCGTAGACACTCCTGACGCCGTAGACACTCCTGACGCCGTAGACACTCCTGACGCCGTAGACACTCCTGACGCCGTAGACACTCCTGACGCCGTAGACACTCCTGACGCCGTAGACACTCCTGACGCCGTAGACACTCCTGACCCTGACGCAGTAGACACTCCTGACGCAGTAGACACTCCTGACGCAGTAGACACTCCTGACGCAGTAGACACTCCTGACGCAGTAGACACTCCTGACGCCGTAGACACTCCTGATGCCGTAGACACTCCTGCCGCAGTAGACACTCCTGACGCCGTAGACACTCCTGACGCAGTAGACACTCCTGACGCAGTAGACACTCCTGACGCAGTAGACACTCCTGACGCCGTAGACACTCCTGATGCCGTAGACACTCCTGATGCCGTAGACACTCCTGACGCCGTAGACACTCCTGCCGCCGTAGACACTTCTGACGCCATAGACACTCCTGACGCCGTAGACACTCCTGACGCCGTAGACACTCCTGACGCAGTAGACACTCCTGCCGCCGTAGACACTCCTGACGCCGTAGACACTCCTGACGCCGTAGACACTCCTGACCCTGACGCAGTAGACACTCCTGACGCAGTAGACACTCCTGACGCCGTAGACACTCTTGACGCAGTAGACACTCTTGACGCAGTAGACACTCCTGCCGCCGTAGACACTCCTGCCGCCGTAGCCACTCCTGCCGCCGTAGCCACTCCTGCCGCCGTAGCCACTCCTGCCGCCGTAGACACTCCTGACGCAGTAGTCACTCCTGACGCAGTAGTCACTCCTGACGCCGTAGACACTCCTGACGCCGTAGACACTCCTGACGCCGTAGACACTCCTGACGCAGTAGACACTCCTGCCGCCGTAGACACTCCTGACGCAGTAGACACTCCTGCCGCCGTAGACACTCCTGCCGCCGTAGACACTCCTGACGCCGTAGACACTCCTGCCGCCGTAGACACTCCTGCCGCCGTAGACACTCCTGACGCCGTAGACACTCCTGACGCCGTAGACACTCCTGCCGCCGTAGACACTCCTGCCGCCGTAGACACTCCTGATGCCGTAGACACTCCTGACGCCGTAGACACTCCTGCCCCAGTAGACACTCCTGCCCCAGTAGACACTCCTGACGCCGTAGACACTCCTGACGCCGTAGGCACTCCTGACGCAGTAGGCACTCCTGACGCAGTACACTCCTGACGCAGTAGACACTCCTGACGCCGTAGACACTCCTGACGCCGTAGACACTCCTGACGCCGTAGACACTCCTGCCGCAGTAGACACTCCTGCCGCCGTAGACACTCCTGCCGCCGTAGACACTCCTGACGCAGTAGACACTCCTGACGCAGTAGACACTCCTGACGCAGTAGACACTCACTCCTGACGCAGTAGACACTCCCTCCTGACGCAGTAGACACTCCTGACGCAGTAGACACTCCTGACGCAGTAGACACTCCTGACGCAGTAGACACACGCAGTAGACACTCCTGACGCAGTAGACACTCCTGACGCAGTAGACACTCCTGACGCCGTAGACACTCCTGACGCCATAGACGTAGACACTCCTGACGCTGTAGACACTCCTGACGCCGTAGACACTCCTGACGCCGTAGACACTCCTCCCGCCGTAGACACTCCTGCCGCCGTAGACACTCCACTCCTGACGCCGTAGACACTCCTGACGCCGTAGACACTCCTGACGCCGTAGACACTCCTGCCGCAGTAGACACTCCTGCCGCAGTAGACACTCCTGCCGCAGTAGACACTCCTGACGCCGTAGACACTCCTGACACAGTAGACACTCCTGACGCAGTAGACACTCCTGATGCCGTAGACACTCCTAATGCCGTAGACACTCCAGACGCCGTAGACACTACTGACGCCGTAGACACTCCTGACGCAGTAGACACTCCTGATGCCGTAGACACTCCTGCCGCCGTAGACACTCCTGACGCCGTAGACACTCCTGATGCAGTAGACACTCCTGACGCCGTAGACACTCCTGCCGCCGTAGACACTCCTGCCGCCGTAGACACTCCTGACGCAGTAGACACTCCTGACGCCGTAGACACTCCTGACGCAGTAGAAACTCCTGACGCAGTAGACACTCCTGACGCAGTAGACACTCCTGACGCCGTAGACCCTCCTGACGCCGTAGACCCTCCTGACGCCGTAGACCCTCCTGACGCCGTAGACCCTCCTGACGCCGTAGACCCTCCTGACGCCGTAGACCCTCCTGACGCCGTAGACCCTCCTGACGCCGTAGACCCTCCTGACGCCGTAGACCCTCCTGATGCCGTAGACACTCCTGATGCCGTAGACACTCCTGATGCCGTAGACACTCCTGATGCCGTAGACACTCCTGATGCCGTAGACACTCCTGATGCCGTAGACACTCCTGATGCCGTAGACACTCCTGACGCCGTAGACACTCCTGACGCCCACTCCTGCCGCCGTAGACACTCCGGCCGCCGTAGACACTCATGATGCAGTAGACACTCCTGCCGCCGTAGACACCCCTGACGCCGTAGACACCCCTGAGGCCGTAGACACTCCTGACGCAGTAGACACTCCTGACGCAGTAGACACTCCTGACGCCGTAGACACTCCGGACGCCGTAGAGACTCCTGCCGCCGTAGACACCCCTGACGCCGTAGACACCCCTGAGGCCGTAGACACCCCTGAGGCCGTAGACACTCCTGACGCAGTAGACACTCCTGACGCAGTAGACACTCCTGACGCAGTAGACACTCCTGACGCAGTAGACACTCCTGACGCCGTAGACACCCCTGAGGCCGTAGACACCCCTGACGCAGTAGACACTCCTGACGCAGTAGACACTCCTGACGCAGTAGACACTCCTGACGCAGTAGACACTCCTGACGCAGTAGACACTCCTGACGCAGTAGACACTCCTGACGCAGTAGACACTCCTGACGCCGTGCCGTAGACACTCCTGACGCCGTAGACACTACTGACGCCGTAGAAACGCTACTGAACCCATGCAGCTCTTCTGATCTTCTGCTCTGTTTCCAACAGCTGCCGTTTGCTCTGATCCCCATCCTGACCTTCACCAGTCTGACGTCACTAATGAACGATTTCGCTAACGGACTGTAAGTATATATACTGTACTTGACTTCAAACTCGAGAAACAATGGGCTGTGTTTATATTCTGGGTTCATCTTTTCGCCTGTATATGCTTTTTCAGTAAGCTGTATACTGAATTTGGTCTTTTAATATCCCTGTTAGGGGTGTGAATCGTCACTCGTCTCACGATTCAATTCCATTACGATTATGTCAACGATTCGATTCAATATCACAATGCATCATGATGCGTTGCAATATCACTGCACATGGCTTCATTTTTGTCAGTTAATACAAGCTGTCGGATATGTGAACTTTTATTTTATTTTTTCCAAGTATGTACACTTCCTGAATGTAGTCAAACAAAACTTAAGTCTGAACACAGCAAACGACAGGAGCATTTATAACTAATAAACACACACACACACACTCAGTCGCATGCACACACACACTCTTACATTCAAAAATTCCATATTATTTCCTCCGGTCCGCTAATGTGTTATTTCGCCAACACTTCGTGGCCTATGCACACTAGCTTGCTTGATTTACGCTAGTTACGCGCATTTAAGCGTTACGTTAAGTGTTTCCCGCGTGAGGTACTTTGTGTTGTACGTTGCCATGGCGTTCACGTGCGCACGAAACTGCTACGATGGAACCTCAACGTTTCAGACAAAAATAGGCTGGTTACTTGAGCCGAAGCTCTTTGCAATAACATCCATGCAAAAGTTTTAGAATATAGTATTGTATATATTTTTCAGTTTTAGGCAAAACAGAAATACGACAAATAGAATATCAGATCTCTGTCATATGGCCAAAAATAAACGCAAAAAAAAGCTTTTTTGCATAGTTGGTTTGCATAGTTGGACACATGAAAACTGTAACAATGTCAATCTTACAAGGTGACACGATGTGACCTTGCTCTCACTTAAAATGTGTCCCCACATTAAGTCCTTGAATTTGAGGGTATTGGACCTGGAAAGTGCTTGAAAGGTCCTTGAATTCGAAGTCAACCAAGGTGTGGGAACCCTGAAATAGTGAGTGCATTTTTTTTATTACTTGACCTTGTGTTTGGCTTCCCTCCTCCAATTTACACTAGCACGAAAAGCGTGTATGTGAAATGTGAAAAATGACGACCGATGGAGGAAAGCCTTGCTTTGCCCTCCAATATAAGGGTGTGACGTCACGTTAAACTATGAATCGCACTGTATACAAAGCAGCTTCACAGTAGGAGAATGACGATCAGTGAGGTAAACTTCATCAAATCAGCCCGCTGTTTCAGTAGGTGGAGTTGCAGTATAGATCTGATCAACTGTTCCAGTCCTGTCGTGTGCTCCGGTGGACTGAGGATTGTTCTGTGTTTGCAGCGTGTGGAAGATCAGCGGTGGTGTGCTCATCCTGCTGGTGTGTGCCATCAACATGTACTTCGTGGTGGTGTACGTGACGGCCCTCAACAGCACCGTCCTCTACGTCTTCTCTGCCCTCCTCTCCATCGCATACCTGAGCTTCGTCATCTATCTGGTGAGATCATGCGCAGTGTCTGAACTCTAGACTCAAAGCATCCTTCATTTGAATGGCTCAGTTCTGCAGATCCTGCCGGTCAGCAGTTCGTCAGATGAAGTTTTAGACATCAATATTCCATCATATCCAGTGACAGAGTAAGAACAGCTGGAGCTGCGAGGTTTCTCTTTATAACACGCGTGATCAGCTGCCAGTGAGAGTCTGTATTAAATGGGGCTGGGACAATATATCGATGCATCGCGATTCATGGATCGATTCCAATTTTTTCAGAATGCATCGCAAATCGATTCTGAGCTTAGTGTTTAACAGCAGACGGTGCTCTAGGCTAGTGTTTAACAGCAGACGGTGCTCTAGGCTAGTGTTTAACAGCAGACGGTGCTCTAGACTAGTGTTTAACAGCAGACGGCGCTCTAGGGTAGTGTTTAACAGCAGACGGCGCTCTAGGGTAGTGTTTAACAGCAGACGGTGCTCTAGACTAGTGTTTAACAGCAGACGGCGCTCTAGGCTAGTGTTTAACAGCAGACGGCGCTCTAGGCTAGTGTTTAACAGCAGACGGCGCTCTAGGCTAGTGTTTAACAGCAGACGGCGCTCTAGGCTAGTGTGTAACAGCAGACGGCGCTCTAGGCTAGTGTTTAACAGCAGACGGCGCTCTAGGCTAGTGTTTAACAGCAGACGGTGCTCTAGACTAGTGTTTAACAGCAGACGGCGCTCTAGGCTAGTGTTTAACAGCAGACGGCGCTCTAGACTAGTGTTTAACAGCAGACGGCGCTCTAGGCTAGTGTTTAACAGCAGACGGCGCTCTAGGCTAGTGTGTAACAGCAGACGGCGCTCTAGGCTAGTGTTTAACAGCAGACGGCGCTCTAGGCTAGTGTTTAACAGCAGACGGCGCTCTAGGCTAGTGTTTAACAGCAGACGGCGCTCTAGGGTAGTGTTTAACAGCAGACGGTGCTCTAGGCTAGTGTTTAACAGCAGATGGTGCTCTAGGCTGGTGTTTAACAGCAGACGGCGCTCTAAGCTAGTATTCGACAGCAGACGGCGCTCTAGGCTAGTTTTCGACAGCAGACGGCGCTCTAGGCTAGTGTTTAACAGCAGACGGTGCTCTAGGCTAGTGTTTAACAGCAGACGGCGATCTAGGCTAGTTTTCGACAGCAGACGGCGCTCTAGGCTAGTGTTTAACAGCAGACGGTGCTCTAGGCTGGCGTTTAACAGCAGACGGCGCTCTAGGCTAGTGTTTAACAGCAGACGGCGCTCTAGGCTAGTTTTCGACAGCAGACGGCGCTCTAGGCTAGTGTTTAACAGCAGACGGTGCTCTAGGCTGGTGTTTAACAGCAGACGGCGCTCTAGGCTAGTTTTCGACAGCAGACGGCGCTCTAGGCTAGTGTTTAACAGCAGACGGCGCTCTTGGCTAGTGTTTAACAACAGACGGCGCTCTAGGCTAGTGTGTAACAGCAGACGGCGCTCTTGGCTAGTGTTTAACAGCAGACGGTGCTCTAGGCTAGTGTGTAACAGCAGACGGTGCTCTAGGCTAGTGTTTAACAGCAGACGGTGCTCTAGGCTGGCGTTTAACAGCAGACGGCGCTCTAGGCTAGTGTTTAACAGCAGACGGCGCTCTTGGCTAGTGTTTAACAACAGACGGCGCTCTAGGCTAGTTTTCGACAGCAGACGGCGCTCTAGGCTAGTTTTCGACAGCAGACAGCGCTCTAGGCTAGTGTTTAACAGCAGACGGCGCTCTAGGCTAGTGTTTAACAGCAGACGGCGCTCTAGGCTAGTGTTTAACAGCAGACGGTGCTCTAGGCTAGTGTTTAACAGCAGACGGCGCTCTAGGCTAGTGTTTAACAGCAGACGGCGATCTAGGCTAGTTTTCGACAGCAGACGGCGCTCTAGGCTAGTGTTTAACAGCAGACGGTGCTCTAGGCTGGTGTTTAACAGCAGACGGCGCTCTAGGCTAGTGTTTAACAGCAGACGGCGCTCTAGGCTAGTGTTTAACAGCAGACGGCGCTCTAGGCTAGTGTTTAACAGCAGACGGCGATCTAGGCTGGTGTTTAACAGCAGACGGCGCTCTAGGCTAGTGTTTAACAGCAGACGGCGCTCTAGGCTAGTGTTTAACAGCAGACGGCGATCTAGGCTAGTTTTCGACAGCAGACGGCGCTCTAGGCTAGTGTTTAACAGCAGACGGCGCTCTAGGGTAGTGTTTAACAGCAGACGGCGCTCTAGGCTGGTGTTTAACAGCAGACGGTGCTCTAGGCTAGTGTTTAACAGCAGACGGCGCTCTAGGCTAGTGTTTAACAGCAGACGGCGATCTAGGCTAGTTTTCGACAGCAGACGGCGCTCTAGGCTAGTGTTTAACAGCAGACGGCGCTCTAGGCTAGTGTTTAACAGCAGACGGTGCTCTAGGCTGGTGTTTAACAGCAGACGGCGCTCTAGGCTAGTTTTCGACAGCAGACGGCGCTCTAGGCTAGTGTTTAACAGCAGACGGTGCTCTAGGCTAGTGTGTAACAGCAGACGGCGATCTAGGCTAGTGTTTAACAGCAGACGGTGCTCTAGGCTAGTGTTTAACAGCAGACGGCGCTCTTGGCTAGTGTTTAACAGCAGACGGCGCTCTAGGCTAGTTTTCGACAGCAGACGGCGCTCTAGGCTAGTGTTTAACGGCAGACGGCGCTCTAGGCTAGTGTTTAACAGCAGACGGCGATCTAGGCTAGTGTTTAACAGCAGACGGCGCTCTTGGCTAGTGTTTAACAGCAGACGGCGCTCTAGGCTAGTTTTCGACAGCAGACGGCGCTCTAGGCTAGTGTTTAACAGCAGACGGCGCTCTAGGCTAGTGTGTAACAGCAGACGGTGCTCTAGGCTAGTGTTTAACAGCAGACGGCGCTCTAGGCTAGTGTTTAACAGCAGACGGTGCTCTAGGGTAGTGTTTAACAGCAGACGGCGCTCTAGGCTAGTGTTTAACAGCAGACGGCGCTCTTGGCTAGTGTTTAACAGCAGACGGCGCTCTAGGCTAGTTTTCGACAGCAGACGGCGCTCTAGGCTAGTGTTTAACAGCAGACGGCGCTCTTGGCTAGTGTTTAACAGCAGACGGCGCTCTAGGCTAGTTTTCGACAGCAGACGGCGCTCTAGGCTAGTGTTTAACGGCAGACGGCGCTCTAGGCTAGTGTTTAACAGCAGACGGCGATCTAGGCTAGTGTTTAACAGCAGACGGCGCTCTTGGCTAGTGTTTAACAGCAGACGGCGCTCTAGGCTAGTTTTCGACAGCAGACGGCGCTCTAGGCTAGTGTTTAACAGCAGACGGCGCTCTAGGCTAGTGTGTAACAGCAGACGGTGCTCTAGGCTAGTGTTTAACAGCAGACGGCGCTCTAGGCTAGTGTGTAACAGCAGACGGCGCTCTAGGGTAGTGTTTAACAGCAGACGGCGCTCTAGGCTAGTGTTTAACAGCAGACGGCGCTCTAGGCTAGTGTTTAACAGCAGACGGTGCTCTAGGCTAGTGTTTAACAGCAGACGGCGCTCTAGGCTAGTGTTTAACAGCAGACGGCGCTCTTGGCTAGTGTTTAACAGCAGACTGCGCTCTTGGCTAGTGTTTAACAGCAGACGGCGCTCTAGGCTAGTTTTCGACAGCAGACGGCGCTCTAGGCTAGTGTTTAACAGCAGACGGCGCTCTAGGCTAGTGTGTAACAGCAGACGGCGCTCTAGGCTAGTGTTTAACAGCAGACGGCGCTCTAGGGTAGTGTTTAACAGCAGACGGCGCTCTAGGCTAGTGTTTAACAGCAGACGGCGCTCTAGGCTAGTGTTTAACAGCAGACGGCGCTCTAGGCTAGTGTTTAACAGCAGACGGCGATCTAGGCTAGTTTTCGACAGCAGACGGCGCTCTAGGCTAGTGTTTGACAGCAGACGGTGCTCTAGGCTAGTGTTTAACAGCAGACGGTGCTCTAGGCTAGTGTGTAACAGCAGACGGTGCTCTAGGCTGGTGTTTAACAGCAGACGGCGCTCTAGGCTAGTGTTTAACAGCAGACGGCGCTCTAGGCTAGTGTTTAACAGCAGACGGTGCTCTAGGCTGGTGTTTAACAGCAGACGGCGCTCTAGGCTAGTTTTCGACAGCAGACGGCGCTCTAGGCTAGTGTTTAACAGCAGACGGTGCTCTAGGCTAGTGTGTAACAGCAGACGGCGATCTAGGCTAGTGTTTAACAGCAGACGGTGCTCTAGGCTAGTGTTTAACAGCAGACGGCGCTCTAGGCTAGTGTTTAACAGCAGACGGCGCTCTAGGCTAGTGTTTAACAGCAGACGGCGCTCTAGGGTAGTGTTTAACAGCAGACGGCGCTCTAGGGTAGTGTTTAACAGCAGACGGCGCTCTAGGCTAGTGTTTAACAGCAGACGGCGCTCTAGGCTAGTGTTTAACAGCAGACGGCGCTCTAGGCTAGTGTTTAACAGCAGACGGCGATCTAGGCTAGTTTTCGACAGCAGACGGCGCTCTAGGCTAGTGTTTAACAGCAGACGGTGCTCTAGGCTAGTGTGTAACAGCAGACGGTGCTCTAGGCTAGTGTTTAACAGCAGACGGCGCTCTAGGCTAGTGTTTAACAGCAGACGGCGCTCTAGGCTAGTGTTTAACAGCAGACGGTGCTCTAGGCTGGTGTTTAACAGCAGACGGCGCTCTAGACTAGTGTTTAACAGCAGACGGCGCTCTAGGCTAGTGTTTAACAGCAGACGGTGCTCTAGGCTGGTGTTTAACAGCAGACGGCGCTCTAGACTAGTGTTTAACAGCAGACGGCGCTCTAGGCTAGTGTTTAACAGCAGACGGCGCTCTAGACTAGTGTTTAACAGCAGACGGCGCTCTAGGCTAGTGTTTAACAGCAGACGGTGCTCTAGGCTGGTGTTTAACAGCAGACGGCGCTCTAGACTAGTGTTTAACAGCAGACGGCGCTCTAGGCTAGTGTTTAACAGCAGACGGTGCTCTAGGCTAGTGTTTAACAGCAGACGGTGCTCTAGGCTGGTGTTTAACAGCAGACGGCGCTCTAGGCTAGTTTTCGACAGCAGACGGCGCTCTAGGGTAGTGTTTAACAGCAGACGGCGCTCTAGGCTAGTGTTTAACAGCAGACGGCGCTCTAGGCTAGTGTGTAACAGCAGACGGCGCTCTAGGCTAGTGTGTAACAGCAGACGGCGCTCTAGGCTAGTGTTTAACAGCAGACGGCGCTCTAGGCTAGTGTTTAACAGCAGACGGCGCTCTAGGCTAGTGTTTAACAGCAGACGGTGCTCTAGGCTAGTGTTTAACAGCAGACGGCGCTCTAGGCTAGTTTTCGACAGCAGACGGCGCTCTAGGCTAGTGTTTAACAGCAGACGGCGCTCTAGGCTAGTGTGTAACAGCAGACGGTGCTCTAGGCTAGTTTTCGACAGCAGACGGCGCTCTAGGCTAGTGTTTAACAGCAGACGGTGCTCTAGGCTAGTGTGTAACAGCAGACGGCGATCTAGGCTAGTGTTTAACAGCAGACGGTGCTCTAGACTAGTGTTTAACAGCAGACGGCGCTCTAGGGTAGTGTTTAACAGCAGACGGCGCTCTAGGCTAGTGTTTAACAGCAGACGGTGCTCTAGGCTAGTGTTTAACAGCAGACGGTGCTCTAGGCTAGAGAGCTTTTATGACGTGAGATTAATCTAAACAGCCACTTCAAACAGACTTGTTGTTTTCTTCAAGATTTTCAAACTTTATGAATGATTATTTTATAGAAGGTTCAAGTGGTGTGTGTGTGTAAGGCATTGGAAGCCAGCAGAGTACGGCTGTTTCTAAAGCACCCACTTCAACTGCTGTTAAAAACAAAGCTAAGAATCAGAGAGAGAGAATCGCCAGTGAGAGCTTGGTTCTCCTGTGCTTGTGGATGATCAGTCAGTGGATGAGAGCTTGGTTCTCCTGTGCGTGTGGATGATCAGCCAGTGGATGAGAGCTTGGTTCTCCTGTGTGTGTGGATGATCAGCCAGTGGATGAGAGCTTGGTTCTCCTGTGTGTGTGGATGATCAGCCAGTGGATGAGAGCTTGGTTCTCCTGTGTGTGTGGATGATCAGCCAGTGGATGAGAGCTTGGTTCTCAGTGGATGAGAGCTTCTTTCTCCTGTGTGTGTGGATGATCAGTCAGTGGATGAGAGCTTGGTTCTCCTGTGCTTGTGGATGATCAGTCAGTGGATGAGAGCTTGGTTCTCCTGTGTGTGTGGATGATCAGCCAGTGGATGAGAGCTTGGTTCTCCTGTGCGTGTGGATGATCAGCCAGTGGATGAGAGCTTGGTTCTCCCGTGTGTGTGGATGATCAGCCAGTGGATGAGAGCTTGGTTCTCCTGTGCGTGTGGATGATCAGCCAGTGGATGAGAGCTTGGTTCTCAGTGGATGAGAGCTTCTTTCTCCCGTGTGTGTGGATGATCAGTCAGTGGATGAGAGCTTGGTTCTCCTGTGCTTGTGGATGATCAGCCAGTGGATGAGAGCTTGGTTCTCAGTGGATGAGAGCTTCTTTCTCCCGTGTGTGTGGATGATCAGCCAGTGGATGAGAGCTTGGTTCTCCTGTGCGTGTGGATGATCAGCCAGTGGATGAGAGCTTGGTTCTCAGTGGATGAGAGCTTCTTTCTCCCGTGTGTGTGGATGATCAGTCAGTGGATGAGAGCTTGGTTCTCCTGTGTGTGTGGATGATCAGCCAGTGGATGAGAGCTTGGTTCTCCTGTGCGTGTGGATGATCAGCCAGTGGATGAGAGCTTGGTTCTCCCGTGTGTGTGGATGATCAGCCAGTGGATGAGAGCTTGGTTCTCCTGTGTGTGTGGATGATCAGCCAGTGGATGAGAGCTTGGTTCTCAGTGGATGAGAGCTTCTTTCTCCCGTGTGTGTGGATGATCAGTCAGTGGATGAGAGCTTGGTTCTCCTGTGCTTGTGGATGATCAGTCAGTGGATGAGAGCTTGGTTCTCCTGTGTGTGTGGATGATCAGCCAGTGGATGAGAGCTTGGTTCTCCTGTGCGTGTGGATGATCAGCCAGTGGATGAGAGCTTGGTTCTCCCGTGTGTGTGGATGATCAGCCAGTGGATGAGAGCTTGGTTCTCCTGTGCGTGTGGATGATCAGCCAGTGGATGAGAGCTTGGTTCTCCTGTGCGTGTGGATGATCAGCCAGTGGATGAGAGCTTGGTTCTCCTGTGCGTGTGGATGATCAGACAGTGGATGAGAGCTTGGTTCTCCCGTGTGTGTGGATGATCAGCCAGTGGATGAGAGCTTGGTTCTCCTGTGCGTGTGGATGATCAGCCAGTGGATGAGAGCTTGGTTCTCCTGTGTGTGTGGATGATCAGCCAGTGGATGAGAGCTTGGTTCTCCTGTGTGTGTGGATGATCAGCCAGTGGATGAGAGCTTGGTTCTCCTGTGCGTGTGGATGATCAGCCAGTGGATGAGAGCTTGGTTCTCCCGTGTGTGTGGATGATCAGCCAGTGGATGAGAGCTTGGTTCTCCTGTGTGTGTGGATGATCAGCCAGTGGATGAGAGCTTGGTTCTCCTGTGCGTGTGGATGATCAGCCAGTGGATGAGAGCTTGGTTCTCCTGTGCGTGTGGATGATCAGCCAGTGGATGAGAGCTTGGTTCTCCCGTGTGTGTGGATGATCAGCCAGTGGATGAGAGCTTGGTTCTCCCGTGTGTGTGGATGATCAGCCAGTGGATGAGAGCCTGGTTCTCCTGTGTGTGTGGATGATCAGCCAGTGGATGAGAGCTTGGTTCTCCTGTGCGTGTGGATGATCAGCCAGTGGATGAGAGCTTGGTTCTCCTGTGCGTGTGGATGATCAGCCAGTGGATGAGAGCTTGGTTCTCCTGTGTGTGTGGATGATCAGCCAGTGGATGAGAGCTTGGTTCTCCTGTGCGTGTGGATGATCAGCCAGTGGATGAGAGCTTGGTTCTCCTGTGCGTGTGGATGATCAGTCAGTGGATGAGAGCTTGGTTCTCCTGTGTGTGTGGATGATCAGCCAGTGGATGAGAGCTTGGTTCTCCTGTGCGTGTGGATGATCAGACAGTGGATGAGAGCTTGGTTCTCCTGTGTGTGTGGATGATCAGACAGTGGATGAGAGCTTGGTTCTCCTGTGCGTGTGGATGATCAGCCAGTGGATGAGAGCTTGGTTCTCCTGTGCGTGTGGATGATCAGCCAGTGGATGAGAGCTTGGACACACAGGTTCTCCTGTGTGTGTGGATGATCAGCCAGTGGATGAGAGCTTGGTTCTCCCGTGTGTGTGGATGATCAGCCAGTGGATGAGAGCTTGGTTCTCCCGTGTGTGTGGATGATCAGCCAGTGGATGAGAGCTTGGTTCTCCCGTGTGTGTGGATGATCAGCCAGTGGATGAGAGCTTGGTTCTCCTGTGTGTGTGGATGATCAGCCAGTGGATGAGAGCTTGGTTCTCCTGTGTGTGTGGATGATCAGCCAGTGGATGAGAGCTTGGTTCTCCTGTGCGTGTGGATGATCAGCCAGTGGATGAGAGCTTGGTTCTCCTGTGTGTGTGGATGATCAGCCAGTGGATGAGAGCTTGGTTCTCCTGTGTGTGTGGATGATCAGCCAGTGGATGAGAGCTTGGTTCTCCTGTGCGTGTGGATGATCAGCCAGTGGATGAGAGCTTGGTTCTCCTGTGCGTGTGGATGATCAGCCAGTGGATGAGAGCTTGGTTCTCCCGTGTGTGTGGATGATCAGCCAGTGGATGAGAGCTTGGTTCTCCCGTGTGTGTGGATGATCAGCCAGTGGATGAGAGCTTGGTTCTCCTGTGTGTGTGGATGATCAGCCAGTGGATGAGAGCTTGGTTCTCCTGTGCGTGTGGATGATCAGCCAGTGGATGAGAGCTTGGTTCTCCCGTGTGTGTGGATGATCAGCCAGTGGATGAGAGCTTGGTTCTCCTGTGTGTGTGGATGATCAGCCAGTGGATGAGAGCTTGGTTCTCCTGTGCGTGTGGATGATCAGCCAGTGGATGAGAGCTTGGTTCTCCCGTGTGTGTGGATGATCAGCCAGTGGATGAGAGCTTGGTTCTCCTGTGTGTGTGGATGATCAGCCAGTGGATGAGAGCTTGGTTCTCCTGTGCGTGTGGATGATCAGCCAGTGGATGAGAGCTTGGTTCTCCTGTGCGTGTGGATGATCAGACAGTGGATGAGAGCTTGGTTCTCCTGTGCGTGTGGATGATCAGCCAGTGGATGAGAGCTTGGTTCTCCCGTGTGTATGGATGATCAGCCAGTGGATGAGAGCTTGGTTCTCCTGTGTGTGTGGATGATCAGCCAGTGGATGAGAGCTTGGTTCTCCTGTGTGTGTGGATGATCAGCCAGTGGATGAGAGCTTGGTTCTCCTGTGTGTGTGGATGATCAGCCAGTGGATGAGAGCTTGGTTCTCCTGTGCGTGTGGATGATCAGCCAGTGGATGAGAGCTTGGTTCTCCTGTGCGTGTGGATGATCAGACAGTGGATGAGAGCTTGGTTCTCCTGTGCGTGTGGATGATCAGCCAGTGGATGAGAGCTTGGTTCTCCCGTGTGTGTGGATGATCAGCCAGTGGATGAGAGCTTGGTTCTCCTGTGCGTGTGGATGATCAGCCAGTGGATGAGAGCTTGGTTCTCCTGTGCGTGTGGATGATCAGCCAGTGGATGAGAGCTTGGTTCTCCCGTGTGTGTGGATGATCAGCCAGTGGATGAGAGCTTGGTTCTCCTGTGTGTGTGGATGATCAGCCAGTGGATGAGAGCTTGGTTCTCCTGTGTGTGTGGATGATCAGCCAGTGGATGAGAGCTTGGTTCTCCTGTGTGTGTGGATGATCAGCCAGTGGATGAGAGCTTGGTTCTCCTGTGCGTGTGGATGATCAGCCAGTGGATGAGAGCTTGGTTCTCCTGTGCGTGTGGATGATCAGACAGTGGATGAGAGCTTGGTTCTCCTGTGTGTGTGGATGATCAGCCAGTGGATGAGAGCTTGGTTCTCCTGTGTGTGTGGATGATCAGCCAGTGGATGAGAGCTTGGTTCTCCTGTGCGTGTGGATGATCAGCCAGTGGATGAGAGCTTGGTTCTCCTGTGCGTGTGGATGATCAGACAGTGGATGAGAGCTTGGTTCTCCTGTGTGTGTGGATGATCAGCCAGTGGATGAGAGCTTGGTTCTCCTGTGCGTGTGGATGATCAGCCAGTGGATGAGAGCTTGGTTCTCCTGTGCGTGTGGATGATCAGCCAGTGGATGAGAGCTTGGTTCTCCTGTGTGTGTGGATGATCAGCCAGTGGATGAGAGCTTGGTTCTCCCGTGTGTGTGGATGATCAGCCAGTGGATGAGAGCTTGGTTCTCCTGTGTGTGTGGATGATCAGCCAGTGGATGAGAGCTTGGTTCTCCTGTGTGTGTGGATGATCAGCCAGTGGATGAGAGCTTGGTTCTCCTGTGCGTGTGGATGATCAGCCAGTGGATGAGAGCTTGGTTCTCCTGTGCGTGTGGATGATCAGCCAGTGGATGAGAGCTTGGTTCTCCTGTGCGTGTGGATGATCAGTCAGTGGATGAGAGCTGTTGTGATGTGTGGTTTCTTCTGTCCGCAGGTCTGGATCTGTCTGATCGCTCTCGGCGTCTCTCGGCTCGACTTCACCGGATCCGTTCGGTTTCCACCCGCCGTCCTCATCGATGAACAGCCAGAGTTCGACTCCTGAACCAAACGCATGATCGCATCCAAAGTGTGAACGTTTGTTCTTCTAATGTGAGGAACGTCCATACTGTGACAAACAGTACAATCCAAATATTTGTTTCTTTTCCTGTTTCTTTTCCTGTTTCCTTTCCTGATCCGTGGCTCTTTTCCTTCGCCACGGTTTATAGATCTACTATTGTAGGTCTGGCAGAACTGATAGAGTAGATCTACTGAACTAAGTTATTTACAGCAACAGCTGCAGAAATATGCGTTTAAAATCATTCATTACTGAAATGATAAAAGAACAGTCTGTGAAGATAATTCAGTTTATGACACACTAACTTCCTAACGACTCGTTTGCTGATGATCGGCCGACTGGAGGATTTCAACAGTTATTTAAAGGTTCTTACATATTTGTTGTTTTTGTTAACATGAATAAACCGATGAGGTGTTTTATAATCTGTAGTAATATTTTCAAACTAAAACATGTGTTTTAAGTGAATAGCTGAATCAAAGAATGGGTATTTATTGAATGAAATGAACAGCATCAGACGCCGTCGGCTCGTGGATCTGTCGACTGGATCGGAGTCTGTATCTGGGCTGAAATCAAACGCCCTGGTTCTCGTTTCTGCCAATAAATCTTTCATCCATCATCATTTTCATTGAATCATTTCACATCCATGCTGATTTTTCAATTTTTTAAAGATTCTGTTATTGTGCACGCTACTTCAACCCTTCATCTGTTTGGTCAACAGATTTTCTGCCTTCGTTTGACAATATAACAGCAGTGAGACGTTAGAGAACAAAACGGGTTTCTGACTGACGTATAGTTCGATAAGATGCAGCTTTTTAAAAACCTTTCAAGAAGCCACAAAAGTGCCTTTAAATCAATTCGACAAACTGCTTCTTTCCAGGTCACATTCTACATGTCATTGATCTTCTGAAGTTTCGTCTCATTCATGTTTGTGCTCTGAAATGCCAGTCGTAATGACTTTAATTTACTGTGTGTTTCTCTCGTAAAAACAGATGTGAGTTATTGTGGCGTAACCCGTGTTTCGTTCTGGTGTTTGTTTTAAACACATTCCATGCTGTGAAACATGAAGAATGGCTGATGTATTTATGTTTGCACGACATGATCCATATGCCCTGATGAACCTGATGTACATTATTGACACTGTACATGCTGACTAACGAATAAAAGTCCAAAATGTCACCAGCTTCAAGTTTGATGTCAGATGTTTTATTGCTACAGAAACCACAATTGTGGCAGAACTGTGTGAATCTGCAGAAAATAACATATTGTGTGCAAACAGACAAGATTGTGCAGCAATGTAGGGAAAAATCATGTTTCAATTACACAAGTATAGCCTATACATACAAGTACCTGACAATATGAAGTGCACTTTGTCCACCATCAACTAAAATAAGTTACATAAATAAACAAATTTATAAAATAACAATTTTTTTGCTTTGTTAGTCTGTCTCAGATCTGCCTTCATAAGCAAGTATGCATACATTAATGTTAATACACTGATGTGTGCATATGATGACATGACACGGAGACGAGTGTGTGTTAAACGGACCTCAGCTGATGACCCGTCAAACGCATCAGTCACCGCTTCACATGATGTTCATACATAAACCTGCTAGTTTATAACAGCAGATATTCATCAACACAAGTGCTTTAGTGCGCTAGTCAACACATCAACACACGTGCCCTTCTTTAAAGCACTACAAAAGATTATTAAGACATGATTTAAAATGTACTTGAAAGTAAAACCTAATGTAATTAGACATTATTTAAAGGTGTACCTGAGTGTGTTAAGAAACCGTAATGAACATGTACAGCTAAAAGGCCTTTTATTTCACTGATATAAGTACAGTTTAAGAAACACAGGTTTGAAGTGCTCATTTAATAGAGTTAAGTGCACTTCTTTTTCACAAGGGTGGTGATATATACGCCTCGCTGATGCCTCTGAGATCGGCTGTGGAGGTTCCTGAGTCTGGAAGTCAGTCGTTCAGTGAGCGATCACGGAGAACGAGAGTCCGGTGTGAAGCCTCACCGGGAACAGTGAATCTCCCGGACTCCAGCGGTTCCCCAGAGACTTACAGAATCTCCATTCATTCACACGTTTGGCAGATGCTTTTATCTAGAGAGTCTAACACTTCCAGCATCGCAGTTTCATTCATGATGTCTGACAGATGTCCAGATGAATGCTAGCCCTTTATCAACAGAGGATTTGCACTCAATCAAGATCTCTGGCACGGCCATTGTCTGATTTGTGCTGTTTTAGTAATTTTGCTGTGAATCATCACTGCACATGATGTGAATTACGCTTTAATAAGACAGAAACAGTATCTCACTCACCTCAAATACACATCAATGCTTTAGTCTGTAAGCCTATTAGTTGTCATGGTGGCTAATGGATGTGTTGCGTAGGTTCGTCCCTGATGACATGACCAGCACTTTAATGGCAGATTTGTGTTTTATCCCTGTGTGTGTGTGTGTGTGTGTGTGTGTGTGTTCAGGCTTCAGCTGGTTGGTTCAGTTAGTATGGAAACGTATTATGGAAGCTTGTTTTACAGCTAAAAGGGAACTCAGTACTTTAGCCATAACGTTCTGGCAAGATTCTCTCAAAGTTATGAACAAATGTACTTCCAAATTTATCTGGTTTTTAATAATGTTCTCAAAACATTAGCACAAAAACATTATTTCAACATTGTTCATGGAACATCTTTTCTGAAGCGTGTAGTTGGACGTTCATGTAACGTTTTTTTAAATGTTGCTACTTGTTTCAGAACATTCAGAGAACATTCAAAACTAACGTTTTCATAATGTTTGGAGAATGATACAATGGAATGTCCCCACAACGTTCACATAACCAAGGAAAAACGTTTTTAAAACATCTAAAAAACGTTCAGATCAGAGAGCATTCAGAAATAACGGTTTCATAACTTAATGGGAAAGGTAGCAAAACCTTTGTTTGCTGATTTCCACATGAAAAGGTAATTGCTACTTTTTTTAGAAAAAAAGTAATCTGATGACATTCGCAATTCTGAGTTTATATCTTAACAACAGAAACTCAGAATTGCGAGGAAAAAAGTCTGTTTGCCTGAGTTCTCATTTTTATTTGCTATGGTTTCTAATTGAGTTACACACCTGTTCCCTATTAATGATCTTCCCGACGTGTGTATTTAAGTTTGCGTTTTGGCCGTTCATTTAAATGACAACGGCATTTTGGTGGCATGAAAACGCAAACTTTTGAAAACAGGTTTTTGAAAGCGACACATCATTTCTGTGTAAACAACAAAACCGTGAATCTGTGAAAACGGTGACGTCATGCACATGCGTGTACATGTGCAGTCTATAGGCTTTTTTTTGGCAAATGAAAGGATACAGATATTAACAGTAAGAAATACGGACATCACAAGTTGTTGACAAGAATTACACAAATCAACACAATATAACATTTGTCATCCTGAAAAATGAAAGGTTCCTTGCAACAGACTCGAGGATGATACATGTTTTCTTTGTGTTCAAAGGTTTTGACATTTTCTTAAAGGAAGTAAAAATGGACTTTACATCAGAGGAGAACCTTCTAAAATTGGGATGACGGTAAATGTTTCTGGCTTTGTGAAGATGAAATGTAGTACAGCTACAGCGAACCATGACAGATCGCAAGACCTAATAGAATAAATTAGCTGGATAGAAAATGTATTTGCCTGCTGTACGCCTGGTTCTGCTGGAGAGCGGAGATCGCTCCCTCGAGGGACTTTAGATCTGTGAGCCTCACACTACCCAGGCCTGCCCACGAGTGCTCCTCTGGGAGTTTCCCAGCTCATGGGGAGTGGGTGCTGGTCAAGTCAAGTCACCTTTATTTATAAAGCGCTTTTTACAATACAGAGTGTTTCAAAGCAGCTTTACAGAGATAACAGGAAAATAATGCAACAAAGTTTGTTTCTAGAAGAAAATAGGGTTATAGTCCAGCTTAAGTAAGTTCAGAGATGGTTAATTGTTGTTGTAAAAAAGTTATTAATTTAGTAACTAAGCAGCCAAAAGCCGAAAGCGACAAAGGCAAGGAACCAAAACTCCATCAGTGACAGAATGGAGAAAAATACCTTGTATTAGACTCAGACTCAGTTGGGGGCCAGTTCTCCTCTGGCCCCCCTGGCTCCACCTCAGCCACCTCGGCCACTCGTCAACGCCACTCCACCTTGGCCACTCGTCACCCTGGCTCCACATCGGCCACTCGTCACCCTGGCTCCACCTCGGCCACTCGTCACTGCCGCTCCATCTCGGCCACTCGTCACCCTGGCTCCACCTCGGCCACTCGTCACCCTGGCTCCACCTCGGCCACTCGTCACCCTGGCTCCACCTCGGCCACTCGTCACCCTGGCTCCACCTCGGCCACTCGTCACCGCCGCTCCACCTCGGCCACTCGTCACCCTGGCTCCACCTTGGCCACTCGTCACCCTGGCTCCACCTCCGCCACTCATCACCACCGCTCCACCTCTGCCACTCGTCACCCTGGCTCCACCTCGGCCACTCGTCACCGCCGCTCCACCTCAGCCACTCGTCACCCTGGCTCCACCTCGGCCACTCGTCACCCTGGCTCCACCTCGGCCACTCGTCAACGCCACTCCACCTCGGCCACTCATCACCCTGGCTCCACCTCAGCCACTCGTCACCCTGGCTCCACCTCGACCACTCGTCACCCTGGCTCCACCTCGGCCACTCGTCACCCTGGCTCCACCTTGGCCACTCGTCAACGCCACTCCACCTTGGCCACTCATCACCCTGGCTCCACCTCGGCCACTCGTCACTGCCGCTCCACCTCGGCCACTCGTCACCCTGGCTCCACCTCGGCCACTCGTCACCACCGCTCCACCTCGGCCATTCGTCACCCTGGCTCCAGCTCGGCCACTCGTCACCCTGGCTCCACCTCGGCCACTCGTCACCCTGGCTCCACCTCGGCCACTCGTCACCCTGGCTCCACCTCGGCCACTCGTCACCGCCGCTCCACCTCGGCCACTCGTCACCCTGGCTCCACCTTGGCCACTCGTCACCCTGGCTCCACCTCGGCCACTCGTCACCGCCGCTCCACCTCGGCCACTCGTCACCCTGGCTCCACCTTGGCCACTCGTCACCCTGGCTCCACCTCGGCCACTCGTCACTGCTGCTCCATCTCGGCCACTCGTCACCCTGGCTCCACCTCGGCCACTCGTCACCCTGGCTCCACCTCGGCCACTCGTCACCCTGGCTCCACCTCGGCCACTCGTCACCCTGGCTCCACCTCGGCCACTCGTCACCGCCGCTCCACCTTGGCCACTCGTCACCCTGGCTCCACCTCAGCTACTCGTCACCCTGGCTCCACATCGGCCACTCGTCACCCTGGCTCCACCTCGGCCACTCGTCACTGCCGCTCCATCTCGGCCACTCGTCACCCTGGCTCCACCTCGGCCACTCGTCACCCTGGCTCCACCTCGGCCACTTGTCACTGCCGCTCCATCTCGGCCACTCGTCACCCTGGCTCCACCTCGGCCACTCGTCACCCTGGCTCCACCTCGGCCACTCGTCACCCTGGCTCCACCTTGGCCACTCGTCAACGCCACTCCACCTTGGCCACTCATCACCCTGGCTCCACCTCGGCCACTCGTCACTGCCGCTCCACCTCGGCCACTCGTCACCCTGGCTCCACCTCGGCCACTCGTCACCACCGCTCCACCTCGGCCATTCGTCACCCTGGCTCCACCTCGGCCACTCGTCACCATGGCTCCACCTCGGCCACTCGTCACCCTGGCTCCACCTCGGCCACTCGTCACTGCCGCTCCACCTCGGCCACTTGTCACCCTGGCTCCACCTTGGCCACTCGTCACCCTGGCTCCACCTCCGCCACTCGTCACCACCGCTCCACCTCGGCCATTCGTCAACCTGGCTCCACCTCGGCCACTCGTGACCCTGGATCCACCTCGGCCACTCGTCACCCTGGCTCCACCTCGGCCACTCGTCACCCTACTCAGCTTTACAGAGATAACTGGCTCCACCTCGGCCACTCGTCAACGCCACTCCACCTTGGCCTCCTGTTCCTACGGTGTCGCCCTATCTCTTCGTCTCCTCCGCTCCGCCTGGGTCTCCAACTCCCCTGGCTCCACTGCTGTCGGTCTGATTCCTGGCTCCACTTAGGCTTCTCCCTCCATTGGTTTTGTCATCATCTCCCCCCTCTATTGTCTCCTCCGTGGGGTTTCCCTCTGCTAGCCTCTCCTCTGTCACGATCTTTCCAGATCCGTGTCCTCCTCCAAAACCTCCTCCCTCCCTCCTCAGTTGGACTTATTACGGCATGGGATGTTCCTGTTTGCTTGAGTTCTCGTTTGTTCGTTCTCATTGTTAGTTGCTATGGTTTCTAATTGAGTTACACACCTGTTCCCTATTCTGTTAATTATCTTTCTTTGAGTATTTAAGTCCTTAGTTTTTTTTTCCCCATTAATAGCGATTCATAAGTTGGTGTGCATTTCACTAAATTAACATTTTTGTAAGTATTTAAAACAAAAATATTATATTAAAATTATATTCTCCAGCATCAGTCGTTCTGCTGTCATTCGGATGAATGTTAATGAATAGAGACTCCAGGACCTCAATCATATCAGATATATTTTGACATGACTATCTTATTACTATAGTAGTAAAATAGTAATTACTATGGTATATTATTACTCTCTAATGTCTTTAATGACTTTGATAAACTGATTTTGTCCATGTCATCAGACTGTCATTGATTGATATGAGCAAAGAAAGAGCTGGCCAATGTATTGGGAGTGTGTTTGCTGGTCTAGATTTAATAAGTATGTTCATCCCTGAGTTCCTGTGGGATCCATAATACAGACCATCACCAAATCCCCAGCATAACAGATGGAGCATCAGTCACTCTTTAGTCTCTGGAGTCGCACACTCACTGTATATAAGGACAGTTGCCACGGCCGTGCGAAAGCTTTGCCAGATCGGCTCCACGTACATCATAACACCAGTGCAGATCCACATGAACAGCGCCTGGACTGGTCGAACTGCAGTGATGGATTCAGGTGTGTGGCTGGTGATCGGCGTTCTGCTGGTGATGACTGATCTGAGCCAGTCCTTCCCGAAAGAGGATGCGCTGGAGCAGAGCAAACACCCGCTGGAATCACGTGAGGACTCCGACGGGAACACGGTGGAGAGTCGAGGGGTAAAACACTCGCACAACATTCATTAGCGATCTATTCATCTAACCCTGCTGTAAACGATCTGTTCATCTAATCCTGCTGTAGAAGTTAGGTAGTGCCACACCGTACTGGCATTAGGGCAGTAACTCAAACAAAGAAGTCTTGTATGGACATTTGTAATGATTAAGTTTAGTAATATAATACATTTAAATGTAATATCAAATAACACACTACAGTTAAAATTTTAATCAAGTACTTTACATGTGTTAGTCAACACAAAATTAAACATAAATTGATTCATAAAATGATTAAAAATTGACTTTTGACTATTACAAAGCACACTTTTTACATTTTAATGTTTTATTATCGTAATTCATTAGTATTATAATAACTTTATTATTTTAAAAGACAAAAGAACTTTTAATCAGTAATGTATCCTACTCATGAACGGTTCAATGTCTTTCTGTGAATTAAAGAATTTCATTCCCTTTTGCCACAATATCTTTAAAAGTATCAATAAAACCCATAACATTACTTGTTGGATGGTAAAATTCACATGTCATGAACTCTTAAAAATCCTAATCAAATACTGTTTGAATCATCATCAAAAGCAGCCGATAGATTCCTCTGGCTATGAAATGTGGCTTGGAGCGTTTTCTAAATGAAAAGGACGTTCACCGCAGCTAGTTCCTGTAGTTAGTGGTAGCACATTCGAGTAAAAGAGCACCTGGTCTACCTGAACTACTGTGTAACATCAGTGTTTGTGAAGGAACGGATGCTGATGATGACTGTGTTATGGGTGTGTGAGATGCTGATGATGACTGTGTTATGGGTGTGTGAGATGCTGATGGTGACTGTGTTATGGGTGTGTGAGATGCTGATGATGACTGTGTTATGGGTGTGTATCAGGCCACGGAGGAGCAGATGGATCATCTACTGGAGGACCGTCTTCTGGTGGAGATGTTGCGGTCTTTACTCCAGGACTCTCAGAGATATGAACGCAACCCTTCAGTGCTGCACCAGCCCCAGCGGTGCGTAGTTTCACACACAGCACATCAAAATCTTTAAAGTAACCATCTTAATTATAATGATGAATGTCAACCAGGTAAAAACTCATGAGTTTGTGAAACATTCTATTCTTGTCATACTGATCAAGTACTGAATAATACTATATGTTTTTACACAAACAGTCATCATATATGTATTCTTACTACAAAAATGTAGATTTTTTTGCATCAATGCAACCCTCATGCGATTGCTGTACTGATGTTGCGGGTGTAGGAGAAGCTCTCAGTGATCCGACCGCTGTACTGATGTAGCGGGTGTAGGAGAAGGTCTCAGTGATGCGACCGCTGTACTGATGTAGCGGGTGTAGGAGAAGGTCTCAGTGATGCGACCGCTGTACTGATGTAGCGGGTGTAGGAGAAGCTCTCAGTGATGCAACCGCTGTACTGATGTAGCGGGTGTAGGAGAAGCTCTCAGTGATGCGACCGCTGTACTGATGTAGAGGGTGTAGGAGAAGCTCTCAGTGATGCCAGCGCTGTATTGATGTAGAGGGTGTAGGAGAAGCTCTCAGTGATGCGACCGCTGTACTGATGTAGTGGGTGTAGGAGAAGGTCTCAGTGATGCGACCGCTGTACTGATGTAGCGGGTGTAGGAGAAGGTCTCAGTGATGCCAGCGCTGTACTGATGTAGAGGGTGTAGGAGAAGCTCTTAGTGATGCCAGCGCTGTATTGATGTAGAGGGTGTAGGAGAAGCTCTCAGTGATGCGACCGCTGTACTGATGTAGTGGGTGTAGGAGAAGGTCTCAGTGATGCGACCGCTGTACTGATGTAGCGGGTGTAGGAGAAGGTCTCAGTGATGCCAGCGCTGTACTGATGTAGCGGGTGTAGGAGAAGGTCTTAGTGATGCCAGCGCTGTACTGATGTAGAGGGTGTAGGAGAAGCTCTCAGTGATGCCAGCGCTGTATTGATGTAGCGGGTGTTGGAGAAGGTCTCAGTGATGCGACCGCTGTACTGATGTAGTGGGTGTAGGAGAAGGTCTCAGTGATGCGACCGCTGTACTGATGTAGTGGGTGTAGGAGAAGCTCTCAGTGATGCGACCGCTGCACTGATGTAGCGGGTGTAGAAGCTCTCAGTGATGCCAGCGGTGTACTGATGTAGCGGGTGTAGGAGAAGCTCTCAGTGATGCCAGCGCTGTACTGATGTAACGGGTGTAGGAGAAGGTCTCAGTGATGCGACCGCTGTACTGATGTAGCGGGTGTAGGAGAAGGTCTCAGTGATGCAATTGCTGTACTGATGTAGCGGGTGTAGGAGAAGGTCTCAGTGATGCGATTGCTGTACTGATGTAGCGGGTGTAGGAGAACGTCTCAGTGATGGCAGCGCTGTACTGATGTAGCGGGTGTAGGAGAAGCTCTCAGTGATGCCAGCGGTGTACTGATGTAGCGGGTGTAGGAGAAGGTCTCAGTGATGCGACCGCTGTACTGATATAGCGGGTGTAGGAGAAGCTCTCAGTGATGCCAGCGCTGTACTGATGTAGCGGGTGTAGGAGAAGGTCTCAGTGATGCAATTGCTGTACTGATGTAGCGGGTGTAGGAGAAGGTCTCAGTGATGCGATTGCTGTACTGATGTAGCGGGTGTAGGAGAACGTCTCAGTGATGGCAGCGCTGTACTGATGTAGCGGGTGTAGGAGAAGCTCTCAGTGATGTGACCGCTGTACTGATGTAGCGGGTGTAGGAGAAGCTCTCAGTGATGCCAGCGGTGTACTGATGTAGCGGGTGTAGGAGAAGGTCTCAGTGATGCGACCGCTGTACTGATGTAGCGGGTGTAGGAGAAGCTCTCAGTGATGTGACCGCTGTACTGATGTAGCGGGTGTAGGAGAAGCTCTCAGTGATGCCAGCGGTGTACTGATGTAGCGGATGTAGGAGAAGGTCTCAGTGATGCGACCGCTGTACTGATGTAGCGGGTGTAGGAGAAGCTCTCAGTGATGCGACCGCTGTACTGATGTAGCGGGTGTAGGAGAAGCTCTCAGTGATGCGACCGCTGTACTGATGTAGCGGGTGTAAGAGAAGCTCTCAGTGATGCGACCGCTGTACTGATGTAGCGGGTGTAGGAGAAGCTCTCAGTGATGCGACCGCTGTACTGATGTAGCGGGTGTAGGAGAAGCTCTCAGTGATGTGACCGCTGTACTGATGTAGCGGGAGTAGGAGAAGCTCTCAGTGATGCAAGCGCTGTACTGATGTAGCGGGTGTAGGAAAAGCTCTCAGTGATGCGACCGCTGTACTGATGTAGCGGGTGTAGGGGAAGCTCTCAGTGATGCGACCGCTGTACTGATGGAGAGGGTGTAGGAGAAGCTCTCAGTGATGCCAGCGCTGTATTGATGTAGAGGGTGTAGGAGAAGGTCTCAGTGATGCGACCGCTGTACTGATGTAGCGGGTGTAGGAGAAGGTCTCAGTGATGCGACCGCTGTACTGATATAGCGGGTGTAGGAGAAGCTCTCAGTGACACCAGCGCTGTACTGATGTAGCGGGTGTAGGAGAAGGTCTCAGTGATGTGACCGCTTTACTGATATAGCGGGTGTAGGAGAAGGTCTCAGTGATGCGACCGCTGTATTGATGTAGCGGGTGTAGGAGAAGCTCTCAGTGATGCCAGCGCTGTACTGATGGAGCGGGTGTAGGAGAAGGTCTCAGTGATGCCAGCACTGTACTGATGTAGCGGGTGTAGGAGAAGGTCTCAGTGATGCGACCGCTGTACTGATGTAGCGGGTGTAGGAGAAGCTCTCAGTGATGAGACCGCTGTACTGATGTAGCGGGTGTAGGAGAAGCTCTCAGTGATGCCAGCGCTGTACTGATGTAGCGGGTGTAGGAGAAGGTCTCAGTGATGCGACCGCTGTATTGTTTTAGCGGGAGTAGGAGAAGCTCTCAGTGATACCAGCGCTGTACTGATGTAGCGGGTGTAGGAGAAGGTCTCAGTGATGCGACCGCTGTACTGATGTAGCGGGTGTAGGAGAAGCTCTCAGTGACACCAGCGCTGTACTGATGTAGCGGGTGTAGGAGAAGGTCTCAGTGATGCGACCGCTGTACTGATGTAGCGGGTGTAGGAGAAGCTCTCAGTGATGCAAGCGCTGTACTGATGTAGCGGGTGTAGGAGAAGGTCTCAGTGATGCGACCGCTGTACTGATGTAGCGGGTGTAGGAGAAGGTCTCAGTGATGCCACCGATGTACTGATGTAGCGGGTGTAGGAGAAGCTCTCAGTGATGCGACCGCTGTACTGATGTAGCGGGTGTAGGAGAAGGTCTCAGTGATGAGACCGCTGTACTGATGTAGCGGGTGTAGGAGAAGCTCTCAGTGATGCGACCACTGTACTGATGTAGCGGGTGTAGGAGAAGCTCTCAGTGATGCGACCGCTGTACTGATGTAGCGGGTGTAGGAGAAGCTCTCAGTGATGCCAGCGCTGTACTGATGTAGCGGGTGTAGGAGAAGCTCTCAGTGATGCCAGCGCTGTACTGATGTAGCGGGTGTAGGAGAAGATCTCAGTGATGCGACCACTGTACTGATGTAGCGGGTGTAGGAGAAGATCTCAGCGATGCGATTGCTGTACTGATGTAGCGGGTGTAGGAGAAGCTCTCAGTGATGCCAGCGCTGTACTGATGTAGCGGGTGTAGGAGAAGGTCTCAGTGATGCGACCGCTGTACTGATGTAGCGGGTGTAGGAGAAGGTCTCAATGATACGACCGCTGTATTGTTTTAGCGGGAGTAGGAGAAGCTCTCAGTGATACCAGCGCTGTACTGATGTAGCGGGTGTAGGAGAAGGTCTCAGTGATGCAACCGCTGTACTGATGTAGCGGGTGTAGGAGAAGCTCTCAGTGACACCAGCGCTGTACTGATGTAGCGGGTGTAGGAGAAGGTCTCAGTGATGCGACCGCTGTACTGATGTAGCGGGTGTAGGAGAAGCTCTCAGTGATGCAAGCGCTGTACTGATGTAGCGGGTGTAGGAGAAGGTCTCAGTGATGCGACCGCTGTACTGATGTAGCGGGTGTAGGAGAAGGTCTCAGTGATGCGACCGATGTACTGATGTAGCGGGTGTAGGAGAAGCTCTCAGTGATGCCAGCGCTGTACTGATGTAGCGGGTGTAGGAGAAGGTCTCATTGATGCGACCGCTATACTGATGTAGCGGGTGTAGGAGAAGCTCTCAGTGATGCGACCGCTGTACTGATGTAGCGGGTGTAGGAGAAGGTCTCAGTGATGCGACCGCTGTACTGATGTAGCGGGTGTAGGAGAAGGTCTCAGTGATGCGACCGATGTACTGATGTAGCGGGTGTAGGAGAAGGTCTCAGTGATGCGACCGATGTACTGATGTAGCGGGTGTAGGAGAAGCTCTCAGTGATACCAGCACTGTACTGATGTAGCGGGTGTAGGAGAAGCTCTCAGTGATGCGACCGCTGTACTGATGTAGCGGGTGTGGGAAAAGCTCTCAGTGATACCAGCACTGTACTGATGTAGCGGGTGTAGGAGAAGCTCTCAGTGATGCGACCGCTGTACTGATGTAGCGGGTGTAGGAGAAGGTCTCAGTGATACCAGCACTGTACTGATGTAGCGGGTGTAGGAGAAGCTCTCAGTGATGCGACCGCTGTACTGATGTAGCGGGTGTGGGAGAAGCTCTCAGTGATGCGACCGCTGTACTGATGTAGCGGGTGTAGGAGAAGCTCTCAGTTATGCGACCGCTGTACTGATGTGGCGGGTGTAGGAGAAGCTCTCAGTGATGCGACCGCTGTACTGATGTAGCGGGTGTAGGAAAAGCTCTCATTGATGCGACGGCTGTACTGATGTAGCGGGTGTAGGAGAAGGTCTCAGTGATGCAACCGCTGTACTGATGTAGCGGGTGTAGGAGAAGCTCTCAGTGATGCGACCGCTGTACTGATATAGCGGGTGTAGGAGAAGCTCTCAGTGACACCAGCGCTGTACTGATGTAGCGGGTGTAGGAGAAGGTCTCAGTGATGCGACCGCTTTACTGATGTAGCGGGTGTAGGAGAAGGTCTCAGTGATGCGACCGCTGTACTGATGTAGCGGGTGTAGGAGAAGCTCTCAGTGATGCGACCGCTGTACTGATGTAGCGGGTGTAGGAGAAGGTCTCAGTGATGCGACCGCTGTACTGATGTAGCGGGTGTAGGAGAAGCTCTCAGTGATGTGACCGCTGTACTGATGTAGCGGGAGTAGGAGAAGCTCTCAGTGATGCCAGCGCTGTATTGATGTAGCGGGTGTAGGAGAAGCTCTCAGTGATGCCAGCGCTGTACTGATGTAGCGGGTGTAGGAGAAGGTCTCAGTGATGCGACCGCTGTACTGATGTAGCGGGTGTAGGAGAAGGTCTCAGTGATGCGACCGCTGTATTGTTTTAGCGGGAGTAGGAGAAGCTCTCAGTGATACCAGCGCTGTACTGATGTAGCGGGTGTAGGAGAAGGTCTCAGTGATGCGACCGCTGTACTGATGTAGCGGGTGTAGGAGAAGCTCTCAGTGATGCCAGCGCTGTACTGATGTAGCGGGTGTAGGAGAAGGTTTCAGTGATGCGACCGCTGTACTGATGTAGCGGGTGTAGGAGAAGGTCTCAGTGATGCGACCTCTGTATTGTTTTAGCGGGAGTAGGAGAAGCTCTCAGTGATACCAGCGCTGTACTGATGTAGTGGGTGTAGGAGAAGGTCTCAGTGATGCGACCGCTGTACTGATGTAGCGGGTGTAGGAGAAGCTCTCAGTGACACCAGCGCTGTACTGATGTAGCGGGTGTAGGAGAAGGTCTCATTGATGCGACCGCTGTACTGATGTAGCGGGTGTAGGAGAAGCTCTCAGTGATGCAAGCGCTGTACTGATGTAGCGGGTGTAGGAGAAGGTCTCAGTGATGCGACCGCTGTACTGATGTAGCGGGTGTAGGAGAAGGTCTCAGTGATGCGACCGATGTACTGATGTAGCGGGTGTAGGAGAAGCTCTCAGTGATGCCAGCGCTGTACTGATGTAGCGGGTGTAGGAGAAGGTCTCAGTGATGCGACCGCTATACTGATGTAGCGGGTGTAGGAGAAGCTCTCAGTGATGCGACCGCTGTACTGATGTAGCGGGTGTAGGAGAAGGTCTCAGTGATGCGACCGATGTACTGATGTAGCGGGTGTAGGAGAAGGTCTCAGTGATACCAGCACTGTACTGATGTAGCGGGTGTAGGGGAAGCTCTCAGTGATGCGACCGCTATACTGATGTAGCGGGTGTAGGAGAAGGTCTCAGTGATGCCACCGATGTACTGATGTAGCGGGTGTAGGAGAAGCTCTCAGTGATGCGACCGCTGTACTGATGTAGCGGGTGTAGGAGAAGGTCTCAGTGATGAGACCGCTGTACTGATGTAGCGGGTGTAGGAGAAGCTCTCAGTGATGCGACCACTGTACTGATGTAGCGGGTGTAGGAGAAGCTCTCAGTGATGCGACCGCTGTACTGATGTAGCGGGTGTAGGAGAAGCTCTCAGTGATGCCAGCGCTGTACTGATGTAGCGGGTGTAGGAGAAGCTCTCAGTGATGCCAGCGCTGTACTGATGTAGCGGGTGTAGGAGAAGATCTCAGTGATGCGATTGCTGTACTGATGTAGCGGGTGTAGGAGAAGCTCTCAGTGATGCCAGCGCTGTACTGATGTAGCGGGTGTAGGAGAAGATCTCAGCGATGCGATTGCTGTACTGATGTAGCGGGTGTAGGAGAAGCTCTCAGTGATGCCAGCGCTGTACTGATGTAGCGGGTGTAGGAGAAGGTCTCAGTGATGCGACCGCTGTACTGATGTAGCGGGTGTAGGAGAAGGTCTCAATGATACGACCGCTGTATTGTTTTAGCGGGAGTAGGAGAAGCTCTCAGTGATACCAGCGCTGTACTGATGTAGCGGGTGTAGGAGAAGGTCTCAGTGATGCAACCGCTGTACTGATGTAGCGGGTGTAGGAGAAGCTCTCAGTGACACCAGCGCTGTACTGATGTAGCGGGTGTAGGAGAAGGTCTCAGTGATGCGACCGCTGTACTGATGTAGCGGGTGTAGGAGAAGCTCTCAGTGATGCAAGCGCTGTACTGATGTAGCGGGTGTAGGAGAAGGTCTCAGTGATGCGACCGCTGTACTGATGTAGCGGGTGTAGGAGAAGGTCTCAGTGATGCGACCGATGTACTGATGTAGCGGGTGTAGGAGAAGCTCTCAGTGATGCCAGCGCTGTACTGATGTAGCGGGTGTAGGAGAAGGTCTCAGTGATGCGACCGCTATACTGATGTAGCGGGTGTAGGAGAAGCTCTCAGTGATGCGACCGCTGTACTGATGTAGCGGGTGTAGGAGAAGGTCTCAGTGATGCGACCGCTGTACTGATGTAGCGGGTGTGGGAAAAGCTCTCAGTGATACCAGCACTGTACTGATGTAGCGGGTGTAGGAGAAGCTCTCAGTGATGCGACCGCTGTACTGATGTAGCGGGTGTAGGAGAAGGTCTCAGTGATACCAGCACTGTACTGATGTAGCGGGTGTAGGAGAAGCTCTCAGTGATGCGACCGCTGTACTGATGTAGCGGGTGTGGGAGAAGCTCTCAGTGATGCGACCGCTGTACTGATGTAGCGGGTGTAGGAGAAGCTCTCAGTTATGCGACCGCTGTACTGATGTGGCGGGTGTAGAAGAAGCTCTCAGTGATGCGACCGCTGTACTGATGTAGCGGGTGTAGGAAAAGCTCTCATTGATGCGACGGCTGTACTGATGTAGCGGGTGTAGGAGAAGGTCTCAGTGATGCAACCGCTGTACTGATGTAGCGGGTGTAGGAGAAGCTCTCAGTGATGCGACCGCTGTACTGATATAGCGGGTGTAGGAGAAGCTCTCAGTGACACCAGCGCTGTACTGATGTAGCGGGTGTAGGAGAAGGTCTCAGTGATGCGACCGCTTTACTGATGTAGCGGGTGTAGGAGAAGGTCTCAGTGATGCGACCGCTGTACTGATGTAGCGGGTGTAGGAGAAGCTCTCAGTGATGCGACCGCTGTACTGATGTAGCGGGTGTAGGAGAAGGTCTCAGTGATGCGACCGCTGTATTGTTTTAGCGGGAGTAGGAGAAGCTCTCAGTGATGCCAGCGCTGTATTGATGTAGCGGGTGTAGGAGAAGCTCTCAGTGATGCCAGCGCTGTACTGATGTAGCGGGTGTAGGAGAAGGTCTCAGTGATGCGACCGCTGTACTGATGTAGCGGGTGTAGGAGAAGGTCTCAGTGATGCGACCGCTGTATTGTTTTAGCGGGAGTAGGAGAAGCTCTCAGTGATACCAGCGCTGTACTGATGTAGCGGGTGTAGGAGAAGGTCTCAGTGATGCGACCGCTGTACTGATGTAGCGGGTGTAGGAGAAGCTCTCAGTGATGCCAGCGCTGTACTGATGTAGCGGGTGTAGGAGAAGGTTTCAGTGATGCGACCGCTGTACTGATGTAGCGGGTGTAGGAGAAGGTCTCAGTGATGCGACCGCTGTACTGATGTAGCGGGAGTAGGAGAAGCTCTCAGTGACACCAGCGCTGTACTGATGTAGCGGGTGTAGGAGAAGGTCTCATTGATGCGACCGCTGTACTGATGTAGCGGGTGTAGGAGAAGCTCTCAGTGATGCAAGCGCTGTACTGATGTAGCGGGTGTAGGAGAAGGTCTCAGTGATGCGACCGCTGTACTGATGTAGCGGGTGTAGGAGAAGGTCTCAGTGATGCGACCGATGTACTGATGTAGCGGGTGTAGGAGAAGCTCTCAGTGATGCCAGCGCTGTACTGATGTAGCGGGTGTAGGAGAAGGTCTCAGTGATGCGACCGCTATACTGATGTAGCGGGTGTAGGAGAAGCTCTCAGTGATGCGACCACTGTACTGATGTAGCGGGTGTAGGAGAAGGTCTCAGTGATGCGACCGATGTACTGATGTAGCGGGTGTAGGAGAAGGTCTCAGTGATACCAGCACTGTACTGATGTAGCGGGTGTAGGGGAAGCTCTCAGTGATGCGACCGCTATACTGATGTAGCGGGTGTAGGAGAAGCTCTCAGTGATGCGACCGCTGTACTGATGTAGTGGAGGTAGAGAAGCTCTCAGTGATGCGACCGCTATACTGATGTTGTGGGTGTAGGAGAAGGTCTCAGTGATACCAGCGCTGTACTGATGTAGCGGGTGTAGCAGAAGCTCTCAGTGATGCGATTGCTGTACTGATGTAGCGGGTGTAGGAGAAGATCTCAGTGATGCCAGCGCTGTACTGATGTAGCGGAGGTAGAGAAGCTCTCAGTGATGCGACCGCTGTACTGATATAGCGGCTGTAGGAGAAGCTCTCAGTGGTGCGACCGCTGTTCTGATGTAGCGGCGGTAGAGAAGGTCTCAGTGATGCGACCGCTGTACTGATGTAGCGGGTGTAGGAGAAGCTCTCAGTGATGCCAGCGCTGTACTGATGTAGCGGGTGTAGGAGAAGGTTTCAGTGATGCGACCGCTGTACTGATGTAGCGGGTGTAGGAGAAGGTCTCAGTGATGCGACCGCTGTACTGATGTAGCGGGAGTAGGAGAAGCTCTCAGTGACACCAGCGCTGTACTGATGTAGCGGGTGTAGGAGAAGGTCTCATTGATGCGACCGCTGTACTGATGTAGCGGGTGTAGGAGAAGCTCTCAGTGATGCAAGCGCTGTACTGATGTAGCGGGTGTAGGAGAAGGTCTCAGTGATGCGACCGCTGTACTGATGTAGCGGGTGTAGGAGAAGGTCTCAGTGATGCGACCGATGTACTGATGTAGCGGGTGTAGGAGAAGCTCTCAGTGATGCCAGCACTGTACTGATGTAGCGGGTGTAGGAGAAGGTCTCAGTGATGCGACCGCTATACTGATGTAGCGGGTGTAGGAGAAGCTCTCAGTGATGCGACCACTGTACTGATGTAGCGGGTGTAGGAGAAGGTCTCAGTGATGCGACCGATGTACTGATGTAGCGGGTGTAGGAGAAGGTCTCAGTGATGCGACCGCTGTACTGATGTAGCGGGTGTAGGAGAAGGTCTCAGTGATGCGACCGCTGTACTGATGTAGCGGGTGTAGGGGAAGCTCTCAGTGATGCGACCGCTATACTGATGTAGCGGGTGTAGGAGAAGCTCTCAGTGATGCGACCGCTGTACTGATGTAGTGGAGGTAGAGAAGCTCTCAGTGATGCGACCGCTATACTGATGTTGTGGGTGTAGGAGAAGGTCTCAGTGATACCAGCGCTGTACTGATGTAGCGGGTGTAGCAGAAGCTCTCAGTGATGCGATTGCTGTACTGATGTAGCGGGTGTAGGAGAAGATCTCAGTGATGCCAGCGCTGTACTGATGTAGCGGAGGTAGAGAAGCTCTCAGTGATGCGACCGCTGTACTGATATAGCGGCTGTAGGAGAAGCTCTCAGTGGTGCGACCGCTGTTCTGATGTAGCGGCGGTAGAGAAGGTCTCAGTGATGCGACCGCTGTACTGATGTAGCGGGTGTAGGAGAAGCTCTCAGTGATACCAGCACTGTACTGATGTAGCGGGTGTAGGAGAAGCTCTCAGTGGTGCGACCGCTGTATTGATGTAGCGGCGGTAGAGAAGGTCTCAGTGATGCGACCGCTGTACTGATGTAGCGGGTATAGGAGAAGCTCTCAGTGATGCGACCGCTGTACTGATGTAGCGGGTGTAGGAGAAGCTCTCAGTGATGCGACCGCTGTACTGATGTAGCGGGTGTAGGAGAAGCTCTCAGTGATGCGACCGCTGTACTGATGTAGCGGGTGTAGGAGAAGCTCTCAGTGATACCAGCGCTGTACTGATGTAGCAGGTGTAGGAGAAGCTCTCAGTGATGCGACCGCTGTACTGATGTAGCGGGTGTAGGAGAAGCTCTCAGTGATGCGACCGCTGTACTGATGTAGCGGGTGTAGGAGAAGGTCTCAGTGATGCGACCGCTGTACTGATGTAGCGGGTGTAGGAGAAGCTCTCAGTGATGCGACCGCTGTACTGATGTAGCGGCGGTAGGAGAAGCTCTCAGTGATGCGACCGCTGTACTGATGTAGCGGGTGTAGGAGAAGCTCTCAGTGATGCGACCGCTGTACTGATGTAGCGGGTGTAGGAGAAGCTCTCAGTGATGCGACCGCTGTACTGATGTAGCGGGTGTAGGAGAAGCTCTCAGTGATGCGACCGCTGTACTGATGTAGCGGCGGTAGGAGAAGCTCTCAGTGATGCGACCGCTGTACTGATGTAGCGGGTGTAGGAGAAGCTCTCAGTGATGCGACCGCTGTACTGATGTAGCGGGTGTAGGAGAAGCTCTCAGTGATGCGACCGCTGTACTGATGTAGCGGGTGTAGGAGAAGCTCTCAGTGATACCAGCGCTGTACTGATGTAGCGGGTGTAAGAGAAGCTCTCAGTGATGCGACCGCTGTACTGATGTAGCGGGTGTAGGAGAAGCTCTCAGTGATACCAGAGCTGTACTGATGTAGCGGGTGTAGGAGAAGCTCTCAGTGATGCGACCGCTGTACGGATGTAGCGGGTGTAAGAGAAGCTCTCAGTGATGCGACCGCTGTACTGATGTAGCGGGTGTAGGAGAAGCTCTCAGTGATGCGACCGCTGTACTGATGTAGCGGGTGTAGGAGAAGCTCTCAGTGATGCGACCGCTGTACTGATGTAGCGGGTGTAGGAGAAGCTCTCAGTGATACCAGCGCTGTACTGATGTAGCGGGTGTAGGAGAAGCTCTCAGTGATGCGACCGCTGTACTGATGTAGCGGGTGTAGGAGAAGCTCTCAGTGATGCGACCGCTGTACTGATGTAGCGGGTGTAGGAGAAGCTCTCAGTGATGCGACCGCTGTACTGATGTAGCGGGTGTAGGAGAAGCTCTCAGTGATGCGACCGCTGTACTGATGTAGCGGGTGTAGGAGAAGCTCTCAGTGATGCGACCGCTGTAGTGATGTAGCGGGTGTAGGAGAAGCTCTCAGTGATGCGACCGCTGTACTGATGTAGCGGGTGTAGGAGAAGCTCTCAGTGATGCGACCGCTGTACTGATGTAGCGGGTGTAGGAGAAGCTCTCAGTGATGCGACCGCTGTACTGATGTAGCGGGTGTAGGAGAAGCTCTCAGTGATGCGACCGCTGTACTGATGTAGCGGGTGTAGGAGAAGCTCTCAGTGATGCGACCGCTGTACTGATGTAGCGGGTGTAGGAGAAGCTCTCAGTGATACCAGCGGTGTACTGATGTAGCGGGTGTAGGAGAAGCTCTCAGTGATACCAGCGGTGTACTGATGTAGCGGGTGTAGGAGAAGCTCTCAGTGATGCGACCGCTGTACTGATGTAGCGGGTGTAGGAGAAGCTCTCAGTGATGCGACCGCTGTACTGATGTAGCGGGTGTAAGAGAAGCTCTCAGTGATGCGACCGCTGTACTGATGTAGCGGGTGTAGGAGAAGCTCTCAGTGATGCGACCGCTGTACTGATGTAGCGGGTGTAGGAGAAGCTCTCAGTGATGCGACCGCTGTACTGATGTAGCGGGTGTAGGAGAAGCTCTCAGTGATACCAGCGCTGTACTGATGTAGCGGGTGTAGGAGAAGCTCTCAGTGATGCGACCGCTGTACTGATGTAGCGGGTGTAGGAGAAGGTCTCAGTGATGCGACCGCTGTACTGATGTAGCGGGTGTAGGAGAAGCTCTCAGTGATGCGACCGGTGTACTGATGTAGCGGGTGTAGGAGAAGCTCTCAGTGATGCGACCGCTGTACTGATGTAGCGGGTGTAGGAGAAGCTCTCAGTGATACCAGCGCTGTACTGATGTAGCAGGTGTAGGAGAAGCTCTCAGTGATGCGACCGCTGTACTGATGTAGCGGGTGTAGGAGAAGCTCTCAGTGATGCGACCGCTGTACTGATGTAGCGGGTGTAAGAGAAGCTCTCAGTGATGCGACCGCTGTACTGATGTAGAGGGTGTAGGAGAAGCTCTCAGTGATGCGACCGCTGTACTGATGTAGCGGCGGTAGGAGAAGCTCTCAGTGATGCGACCGCTGTACTGATGTAGCGGCGGTAGGAGAAGCTCTCAGTGATGCGACCGCTGTACTGATGTAGCGGCGGTAGGAGAAGCTCTCAGTGATGCGACCGCTGTACTGATGTAGCGGGTGTAGGAGAAGCTCTCAGTGATGCGACCGCTGTACTGATGTAGCGGGTGTAGGAGAAGGTCTCAGTGATGCGACCGCTGTACTGATGTAGCGGGTGTAGGAGAAGCTCTCAGTGATGCGACCGCTGTACTGATGTAGCGGGTGTAGGAGAAGCTCTCAGTGATACCAGCGCTGTACTGATGTAGCAGGTGTAGGAGAAGCTCTCAGTGATGCGACCGCTGTACTGATGTAGCGGGTGTAGGAGAAGCTCTCAGTGATGCGACCGCTGTACTGATGTAGCGGGTGTAGGAGAAGGTCTCAGTGATGCGACCGCTGTACTGATGTAGCGGGTGTAGGAGAAGCTCTCAGTGATGCGACCGCTGTACTGATGTAGCGGCGGTAGGAGAAGCTCTCAGTGATGCGACCGCTGTACTGATGTAGCGGGTGTAGGAGAAGCTCTCAGTGATGCGACCGCTGTACTGATGTAGCGGGTGTAGGAGAAGCTCTCAGTGATGCGACCGCTGTACTGATGTAGCGGGTGTAGGAGAAGCTCTCAGTGATGCGACCGCTGTACTGATGTAGCGGCGGTAGGAGAAGCTCTCAGTGATGCGACCGCTGTACTGATGTAGCGGGTGTAGGAGAAGCTCTCAGTGATGCGACCGCTGTACTGATGTAGCGGGTGTAGGAGAAGCTCTCAGTGATGCGACCGCTGTACTGATGTAGCGGGTGTAGGAGAAGCTCTCAGTGATACCAGCGCTGTACTGATGTAGCGGGTGTAAGAGAAGCTCTCAGTGATGCGACCGCTGTACTGATGTAGCGGGTGTAGGAGAAGCTCTCAGTGATACCAGAGCTGTACTGATGTAGCGGGTGTAGGAGAAGCTCTCAGTGATGCGACCGCTGTACGGATGTAGCGGGTGTAAGAGAAGCTCTCAGTGATGCGACCGCTGTACTGATGTAGCGGGTGTAGGAGAAGCTCTCAGTGATGCGACCGCTGTACTGATGTAGCGGGTGTAGGAGAAGCTCTCAGTGATGCGACCGCTGTACTGATGTAGCGGGTGTAGGAGAAGCTCTCAGTGATACCAGCGCTGTACTGATGTAGCGGGTGTAGGAGAAGCTCTCAGTGATGCGACCGCTGTACTGATGTAGCAGGTGTAGGAGAAGCTCTCAGTGATGCGACCGCTGTACTGATGTAGCGGGTGTAGGAGAAGCTCTCAGTGATGCGACCGCTGTACTGATGTAGCGGGTGTAGGAGAAGCTCTCAGTGATGCGACCGCTGTACTGATGTAGCGGGTGTAGGAGAAGCTCTCAGTGATGCGACCGCTGTAGTGATGTAGCGGGTGTAGGAGAAGCTCTCAGTGATGCGACCGCTGTACTGATGTAGCGGGTGTAGGAGAAGCTCTCAGTGATGCGACCGCTGTACTGATGTAGCGGGTGTAGGAGAAGCTCTCAGTGATGCGACCGCTGTACTGATGTAGCGGGTGTAGGAGAAGCTCTCAGTGATGCGACCGCTGTACTGATGTAGCGGGTGTAGGAGAAGCTCTCAGTGATGCGACCGCTGTACTGATGTAGCGGGTGTAGGAGAAGCTCTCAGTGATACCAGCGGTGTACTGATGTAGCGGGTGTAGGAGAAGCTCTCAGTGATACCAGCGGTGTACTGATGTAGCGGGTGTAGGAGAAGCTCTCAGTGATGCGACCGCTGTACTGATGTAGCGGGTGTAGGAGAAGCTCTCAGTGATGCGACCGCTGTACTGATGTAGCGGGTGTAAGAGAAGCTCTCAGTGATGCGACCGCTGTACTGATGTAGCGGGTGTAGGAGAAGCTCTCAGTGATGCGACCGCTGTACTGATGTAGCGGGTGTAGGAGAAGCTCTCAGTGATGCGACCGCTGTACTGATGTAGCGGGTGTAGGAGAAGCTCTCAGTGATACCAGCGCTGTACTGATGTAGCGGGTGTAGGAGAAGCTCTCAGTGATGCGACCGCTGTACTGATGTAGCGGGTGTAGGAGAAGGTCTCAGTGATGCGACCGCTGTACTGATGTAGCGGGTGTAGGAGAAGCTCTCAGTGATGCGACCGGTGTACTGATGTAGCGGGTGTAGGAGAAGCTCTCAGTGATGCGACCGCTGTACTGATGTAGCGGGTGTAGGAGAAGCTCTCAGTGATACCAGCGCTGTACTGATGTAGCAGGTGTAGGAGAAGCTCTCAGTGATGCGACCGCTGTACTGATGTAGCGGGTGTAGGAGAAGCTCTCAGTGATGCGACCGCTGTACTGATGTAGCGGGTGTAAGAGAAGCTCTCAGTGATGCGACCGCTGTACTGATGTAGAGGGTGTAGGAGAAGCTCTCAGTGATGCGACCGCTGTACTGATGTAGCGGCGGTAGGAGAAGCTCTCAGTGATGCGACCGCTGTACTGATGTAGCGGCGGTAGGAGAAGCTCTCAGTGATGCGACCGCTGTACTGATGTAGCGGCGGTAGGAGAAGCTCTCAGTGATGCGACCGCTGTACTGATGTAGCGGGTGTAGGAGAAGCTCTCAGTGATGCGACCGCTGTACTGATGTAGCGGGTGTAGGAGAAGGTCTCAGTGATGCGACCGCTGTACTGATGTAGCGGGTGTAGGAGAAGCTCTCAGTGATGCGACCGCTGTACTGATGTAGCGGGTGTAGGAGAAGCTCTCAGTGATACCAGCGCTGTACTGATGTAGCAGGTGTAGGAGAAGCTCTCAGTGATGCGACCGCTGTACTGATGTAGCGGGTGTAGGAGAAGCTCTCAGTGATGCGACCGCTGTACTGATGTAGCGGGTGTAGGAGAAGGTCTCAGTGATGCGACCGCTGTACTGATGTAGCGGGTGTAGGAGAAGCTCTCAGTGATGCGACCGCTGTACTGATGTAGCGGCGGTAGGAGAAGCTCTCAGTGATGCGACCGCTGTACTGATGTAGCGGGTGTAGGAGAAGCTCTCAGTGATGCGACCGCTGTACTGATGTAGCGGGTGTAGGAGAAGCTCTCAGTGATGCGACCGCTGTACTGATGTAGCGGGTGTAGGAGAAGCTCTCAGTGATGCGACCGCTGTACTGATGTAGCGGCGGTAGGAGAAGCTCTCAGTGATGCGACCGCTGTACTGATGTAGCGGGTGTAGGAGAAGCTCTCAGTGATGCGACCGCTGTACTGATGTAGCGGGTGTAGGAGAAGCTCTCAGTGATGCGACCGCTGTACTGATGTAGCGGGTGTAGGAGAAGCTCTCAGTGATACCAGCGCTGTACTGATGTAGCGGGTGTAAGAGAAGCTCTCAGTGATGCGACCGCTGTACTGATGTAGCGGGTGTAGGAGAAGCTCTCAGTGATGCGACCGCTGTACTGATGTAGCGGGTGTAGGAGAAGCTCTCAGTGATGCGACCGCTGTACTGATGTAGCGGGTGTAGGAGAAGCTCTCAGTGATGCGACCGCTGTACGGATGTAGCGGGTGTAGGAGAAGCTCTCAGTGATGCGACCGCTGTACGGATGTAGCGGGTGTAGGAGAAGCTCTCAGTGATGCGACCGCTGTACTGATGTAGCGGGTGTAGGAGAAGCTCTCAGTGATGCGACCGCTGTACGGATGTAGCGGGTGTAGGAGAAGCTCTCAGTGATGCGACCGCTGTACTGATGTAGCGGGTGTAGGAGAAGCTCTCAGTGATGCGACCGCTGTACTGATGTAGCGGGTGTAGGAGAAGCTCTCAGTGATGCGACCGCTGTACTGATGTAGCGGGTGTAGGAGAAGCTCTCAGTGATGCGACCGCTGTACGGATGTAGCGGGTGTAAGAGAAGCTCTCAGTGATGCGACCGCTGTACTGATGTAGCGGGTGTAGGAGAAGCTCTCAGTGATGCGACCGCTGTACTGATGTAGCGGGTGTAGGAGAAGCTCTCAGTGATGCGACCGCTGTACTGATGTAGCGGGTGTAGGAGAAGCTCTCAGTGATACCAGCGCTGTACTGATGTAGCGGGTGTAGGAGAAGCTCTCAGTGATGCGACCGCTGTACTGATGTAGCAGGTGTAGGAGAAGCTCTCAGTGATGCGACCGCTGTACTGATGTAGCGGGTGTAGGAGAAGCTCTCAGTGATGCGACCGCTGTACTGATGTAGCGGGTGTAGGAGAAGCTCTCAGTGATGCGACCGCTGTACTGATGTAGCGGGTGTAGGAGAAGCTCTCAGTGATGCGACCGCTGTAGTGATGTAGCGGGTGTAGGAGAAGCTCTCAGTGATGCGACCGCTGTACTGATGTAGCGGGTGTAGGAGAAGCTCTCAGTGATGCGACCGCTGTACTGATGTAGCGGGTGTAGGAGAAGCTCTCAGTGATGCGACCGCTGTACTGATGTAGCGGGTGTAGGAGAAGCTCTCAGTGATGCGACCGCTGTACTGATGTAGCGGGTGTAGGAGAAGCTCTCAGTGATGCGACCGCTGTACTGATGTAGCGGGTGTAGGAGAAGCTCTCAGTGATACCAGCGGTGTACTGATGTAGCGGGTGTAGGAGAAGCTCTCAGTGATACCAGCGGTGTACTGATGTAGCGGGTGTAGGAGAAGCTCTCAGTGATGCGACCGCTGTACTGATGTAGCGGGTGTAGGAGAAGCTCTCAGTGATGCGACCGCTGTACTGATGTAGCGGGTGTAAGAGAAGCTCTCAGTGATGCGACCGCTGTACTGATGTAGCGGGTGTAGGAGAAGCTCTCAGTGATGCGACCGCTGTACTGATGTAGCGGGTGTAGGAGAAGCTCTCAGTGATGCGACCGCTGTACTGATGTAGCGGGTGTAGGAGAAGCTCTCAGTGATACCAGCGCTGTACTGATGTAGCGGGTGTAGGAGAAGCTCTCAGTGATGCGACCGCTGTACTGATGTAGCGGGTGTAGGAGAAGGTCTCAGTGATGCGACCGCTGTACTGATGTAGCGGGTGTAGGAGAAGCTCTCAGTGATGCGACCGGTGTACTGATGTAGCGGGTGTAGGAGAAGCTCTCAGTGATGCGACCGCTGTACTGATGTAGCGGGTGTAGGAGAAGCTCTCAGTGATACCAGCGCTGTACTGATGTAGCAGGTGTAGGAGAAGCTCTCAGTGATGCGACCGCTGTACTGATGTAGCGGGTGTAGGAGAAGCTCTCAGTGATGCGACCGCTGTACTGATGTAGCGGCGGTAGGAGAAGCTCTCAGTGATGCGACCGCTGTACTGATGTAGCGGGTGTAGGAGAAGCTCTCAGTGATGCGACCGCTGTACTGATGTAGCGGGTGTAAGAGAAGCTCTCAGTGATGCGACCGCTGTACTGATGTAGAGGGTGTAGGAGAAGCTCTCAGTGATGCGACCGCTGTACTGATGTAGCGGCGGTAGGAGAAGCTCTCAGTGATGCGACCGCTGTACTGATGTAGCGGCGGTAGGAGAAGCTCTCAGTGATGCGACCGCTGTACTGATGTAGCGGCGGTAGGAGAAGCTCTCAGTGATGCGACCGCTGTACTGATGTAGCGGGTGTAGGAGAAGCTCTCAGTGATGCGACCGCTGTACTGATGTAGCGGGTGTAGGAGAAGGTCTCAGTGATGCGACCGCTGTACTGATGTAGCGGGTGTAGGAGAAGCTCTCAGTGATGCGACCGCTGTACTGATGTAGCGGCGGTAGGAGAAGCTCTCAGTGATGCGACCGCTGTACTGATGTAGCGGGTGTAGGAGAAGCTCTCAGTGATGCGACCGCTGTACTGATGTAGCGGGTGTAGGAGAAGCTCTCAGTGATGCGACCGCTGTACTGATGTAGCGGGTGTAGGAGAAGCTCTCAGTGATGCGACCGCTGTACTGATGTAGCGGCGGTAGGAGAAGCTCTCAGTGATGCGACCGCTGTACTGATGTAGCGGGTGTAGGAGAAGCTCTCAGTGATGCGACCGCTGTACTGATGTAGCGGGTGTAGGAGAAGCTCTCAGTGATGCGACCGCTGTACTGATGTAGCGGGTGTAGGAGAAGCTCTCAGTGATGCGACCGCTGTACTGATGTAGCGGGTGTAGGAGAAGCTCTCAGTGATGCGACCGCTGTACTGATGTAGCGGGTGTAGGAGAAGGTCTCAGTGATGCGACCGCTGTACTGATGTAGCGGGTGTAGGAGAAGCTGTCAGTGATGCGACCGCTGTACTGATGTAGCGGGTGTAGGAGAAGGTCTCAGTGATGCGACCGCTGTACTGATGTAGCGGGTGTAGGAGAAGCTCTCAGTGATGCGACCGCTGTACTGATGTAGCGGGTGTAGGAGAAGGTCTCAGTGATGCGACCGCTGTACTGATGTAGCGGGTGTAGGAGAAGCTCTCAGTGATGCGACCGCTGTACTGATGTAGCGGGTGTAGGAGAAGGTCTCAGTGATGCGACCGCTGTACTGATGTAGCTGGTGTAGGAGAAGCTCTCAGTGATGCGACCGCTGTACTGATGTAGCGGGTGTAGGAGAAGGTCTCAGTGATGCGACCGCTGTACTGATGTAGCGGGTGTAGGAGAAGCTCTCAGTGATGCGACCGCTGTACTGATGTAGCGGGTGTAGGAGAAGCTCTCAGTGATGCGACCGCTGTACTGATGTAGCGGGTGTAGGAGAAGCTCTCAGTGATGCGACCGCTGTATTGTTTTAGCGGGAGTAGGAGAAGCTCTCAGTGATGCCAGCGCTGTACTGATGTAGCGGGTGTAGGAGAAGGTCTCAGTGATGCGACCGCTGTACTGATGTAGCGGGTGTAGGAGAAGCTCTCAGTGATGCGACCGCTGTACTGATGTAGCGGGTATAGGAGAAGCTCTCAGTGATGCGACCGCTGTATTGTTTTAGCGGGAGTAGGAGAAGCTCTCAGTGATGCCAGCGCTGTACTGATGTAGCGGGTGTAGGAGAAGGTCTCAGTGATGCGACCGCTGTACTGATGTAGCGGGTGTAGGAGAAGCTCTCAGTGATGCGACCGCTGTACTGATGTAGCGGGTGTAGGAGAAGCTCTCAGTGATGTAATAAGAGCAAGGGGCCCGAGACCGAGCCCTGAGGAACCCCAGCGGGTAGTTGGCGTGGCGTAAGCGCCTCTCACCGCCGAGACAGCAGAAGTGCATCGCTTATTCAGCTGTTCTTTAATATTGTACACCAGTTTTAACGTATCAGTGATCGTCGAAGATTGTGGTTCATAATATTCTCTGGCATTAAAGAGACAAATCTTCACATTGAGTCACGGTTGGCATTATTCTTCTGCTTCCAGGTTCGGTCGAGGCGCTCTGAATGGCGTGTCCACAGAGGAAAGGATCCAGTCCCGGGACTGGGAGACGGTTCCCGGGCAGATATGGAGCATGGCGGTGCCTCAAAGATTTGGCAAAAAATAACACCAAGCCATCATAAAAATTTAGTGATGTCTTCAGGGTATTGTATAAATAGAAAGGTGAATTATTTGATCAGAAACATCTAAAAGCATTTCATTCATTTCGGTCTCCACTACATTCCCAAATAAAAGAGTCAGCTCTTCTTTGCATTTCATGAAATATGTGATAGTAACTATAACACATCAAAACAATAATATTTAAGTGTAGTTGTTGTTTAATAAGTTCTTTATAAGTGTGAGGGAATGTTTTGATTTTTAATCCATTGTACTTGATAATCATTGAATGTGTTGTGTAGTGTATTTTGTGTGTATAAATAAATGATCAGCTTTGCTTGTTGAGAGACATTATGGTGGTTCTTGATCTTGACATTTTATCAACAGTATTGGTTGAGCTTTGTATTTATTTCACGAGTTCACACTTACATATAATTTGAGGAAATAAGATTTAATGCGTATTTGGCGGGCTGTCCGGAGGGAGGGCTCCGAGCTCGGAATTCAGCCCGAACCTAACTCCCCCCGTATGTAAGTGATTTTTTTAACTAGGAGTGTGGAGAAGGGGTGGTGGGGGGGATGCTGCAAACTGTCAATGGATCGAGGTAAGACTGTTGAGTCTATATGTACCCTCTTATCATTGATTGCTGATTGCTGTCTACTCGTGTTAATTATCTGAACGTGCTCCTCCCGAACTTAGTTAATAAAACTTCATTTTATTTTTAGGCAATGCAGGTAATTGTAATCACAAAGGAGAAGGAATAGGTCAAGATCTGTTTCATCTGTGATTCAAGACAACATAACCTCACTTAGTCTGGTGCACTTGTTAAACAACCCCAACATGCTGAAAATCCACACAATCTCTCTGAAACGTGAGTCAAGTCAAGTCACCTTTATTTATATAGCGCTTTTATATTGTTGCAGCTCCTCTCTTCCCAGTCTGCCAGTGACGCTCTGGGTGTTTCTCTAACGGAAAGCTGCAGATCTCGTCATCAAGCTTCGCTGAAGGCCATGAGGTTCAGGGGTGGCAATGATCTCAGTCCGTGTTACTTTGGAAACCAAAAGACAATTTCGTTATAATCTGAGGTAAATAGAAATGATGGTGGTAACTTTACTTAAGCCTGTGTTTACACTCGCTGGCCACTGTATTAGGTCCACACTGCTAGTGGCGGGTCAGACACCGCTTTGCCTTCAGAACTGCCTCAATTCTTCATGGCAGAGATTCAACAAACACTCCTCTCAGATTCTGGTCCATATTGTCATGATATCACCAGTTGCTGCAGATTTATCAGCTGCACATCCATGATGTGAGTCTCCTGTTCCTCCACAGCCCACGAGATCTGCCGACCGAGGAGACGTTTGAGTTTAGGGAACTCACTGTCATGTTCAAGAAACCAGTTCGAGAGGGTTTGAGCTTGATGGTCCAGTGTGGTCATAAAGGGAAGGTCATGGTCAGCAATACTCAGGTCTGGTAAAGAGGCCTAAAGTGAGCCCAGAAAACCCCAGTACACCCGCAGAAGCCTGAACCGCTGACACGGGGAAAGATGACCCACGCTTCATGTTGTTCACTCCTGATTCTGACCCTTCGTCTGAATCTTGCAGCAGAAACCCAGACTCAGCCGACCAGTGTTCCCAGTCTCCCGTTGTCCAGATTCTATGAGTCCGTGTGAATTATAGCCTTAGTCTCCTGTCCTCAGGTGTGTGTGTGTGTGTGTGTGTGTGTGTGTGTGTGTGTGTGTGTGTGTGTGTGTGTGTGTGTGTGTGTGTGTGTGTGTGTGTGTGTGTGTGTGTGTGTGTGTGTGTGTAAAAAAACTGCACAGTATTTCCTCAGCTTTAGTTGTTCTATATTTAAACTCTAACAGTTGTATATAGTAGTGTATTTATTGCAATAAAGCAGGGTTCCCACGCTGATGTGACTAACATGATCGTGATCGTCCACTGTGAAAACTACAGTTCCTCTTTCTGGGAACCAGCGACTGTGAAGGAAATCCCTGTAGAGTGTTCTGGAGACACACACACACCTCAAGCATCATATGAGTCAGACTGCAGATCTACATCAGCACCAGTGTTGGGGAAAGTTACTTTGAAAAGTAATGTGTTACAATATTGCGTTACTCCCTTAAAAAGTAACTTATTGCGTTACTTAGTTACTTTTTTTCCACCTGGGCTGGGCTTGTTTTTTTATACCAAAAAAGATATATTTTTGGGCAAATGTAAAGACCCTTTCACACCAAAAGTGAAACAATAAGCCTCAGACTGAAGGAAATGCAGATTTACTCCTGTACAGTTGAGTACAGTAGTGTTCAGTAGAGGGCGCCGCTCAAACAAACCTTTCAGCTGCTGCTGTTCTGGGTAATAGAAGAAGAGGATGCAGGAGAAACAAATTTAACACTTACTTTATCAATAAAAACATATAAAAAAACCTATAGTCATTTTTGCTTATGGTTTAACTGAAAGAAGCAAGTACTTTGGTCAATAAAGATTAAATGCATACAAATGTATGTTTTATTTAACATATTTAGGTATTGGAGGTTTGCATAGTGTTCTGATTCTGCATTTCACTGATTTTATTCATTTTGAGGAATATTGAATCTTTTTTGTGCAAGTGAGATGAGTATATCCACGCTTACATTTAATCTAGAACTATAATAACCATCATATTTACACACAATGCCTCTGCACTTCCATTTGTCTCAACATTAGGACAGAAGAGCAGTCAGTCAATAAAGGGGAAAACAAAGTAACTTGCATTACTTATTAGAAAAAGTAACTCAGATATTTTGTTGTAAATTTTAAAAGTAATGCGTTACTTTACTAGTTACTTGAAAAAGTAATCTGATTACGTAACTCAAGTTACTTGTAATGAGTTACCCCCAACACTGTAGCACACACACTCTTCTGGAAGTGTGTGTGTGTGTGTGTGTGACGCTGCATCTGCTCTTCTTCACAGGACAGGTTCAACAGGTTTCAGAGAAAGTCATGATGGACACTAAAACACACGCACTGAAGAGATCACTCGCATTTGTAATTTCAAGGTCTATTTTTGCTGCATCTAACCCAAAAAAATAAGAGTGTCATGATTCAGTTCTGTTTAATAACTTTGTAAAGTTCATTGGGTATTTAATAATCAATACTCAATAACACAGAGTTGTACAAACATTTAAACTACACATAAGGCAGTTTTTATATCAACTTTTTAATAATAGAAATATGTTTCAACTCCTATTTGTTAGTGAAATATAAACATTTAAACGACGGCAGTAATAGCCTTGTTTTCATGACAGATTTTTTAAAACATAGCCTACATTAAATAATGAACAAATTACGTTAAGAAAAAATATAATGAACAGGTGAAGTAAAAATCAACATGTAATCGCATATATTAATGAGAGCGCTCCTCTCTAGAGTTTATAGTCACGGAAAGGCTTTTCTGAGGATAACGTGGCGTTACGTGACATTATTGTTCTCCAGCTGTTTTATTGACGTTTGAAACACTGATTGATGGATTAAGAGACATGATGGATTTCAGGAAGTTGTTCTGTATCTTTCAACTTTCCTTCTGATGTTCATTGATGTTTATTTGCTGCTGTCACTAGTAGTAAAGAGGAAGAGATGATCGGTTCATCCGTCACACACATTAAACACACAAACACACATTTACTGACTGAATTTACAGATGAAACTGACAGGATTTGGAAACTGAGACTTTGTTTCATATTAAAAGTTTAAAAGAACAAAGATTATTGTGAATGTTTAGTGTCAGGTGCTAGAAATAATGATTCCCTTTCGAACCGTCAGTAGTATTGCGTCTGCTAGACGCGATGGGGAACCAATCCAATCACGCCGTGCTATGTTCAAGCAGAACGACCTGTTCTATGACCGAGCCTGGGACGCCTGGACAAAGGCCCGAGGGCAGAGGGCTAATGGGGCAATAGCGCCCTGATGGGGTTCAATAGGGTCAGAACCCTTAAGAGTAATGGTGGGCTGAGCTCACACAGAGGCCAGCTCCAACTACACAGAAGGATATGTGCCTGAAGCATATGCTAGAGCGATAGCGTCCAGTAGCCATCGGATAATCTTAGCTCCGGGACCGGAAGCCCTTTGGTGCGGCCGACCGAAGCTAACGAAGAGCAGTTCCGACTGTCCGAACTGGACGGAGCGCTCTAAATATGCTCTCAGAGCCCGGACCGGCAGAGCAGGTGTAATTGTTGCTCGTCTTCCGCCGTGGGAAGAGCAGAAAGCGTAATTGCCTGTGCTTTGAACGGGGTTGAAAGCACCTTGGGCACGCCTGGCCCAAACTCCAGCCAGGAGGCGCTACCAGAGAGTGCTTGGAGGCCCCCCACTCGCTTGACTGATGCTAAGGCTAGCAGTAGCGCAGTCTTAAGCGAGAGTGGCTTCAATTCGGCCGATTGTAGCGGTTCGAATGGAGGCCCTTTGAGGGCCTGAGGACCGCTGATAGCTCTCCGGAGGGTACGGTAGGGGGTGTGGCGGGTTGAGCCTCCTCGCTCAGGAAGCGAAGAATCATGTTGCTTTTCCCTAATGACTGGCCGGCCACCGGGGCATGGAGGGCTGCGATGGCCGCCACGTGGACTTTGAGCGTGGATGGGGTACGGCCCGCATCCAGTAGCTCTTGGAGAATGACAGAACCATCGGTACTCCACACAATGCAGGGTCCTGGCTCCAGCTGGAGAACACAGACCACTTAAGAGCGTAGAGGCGTCTCGTGAATGAGGCTCTAGCCGCACAGCGGTGTTCAGGACTCTCGCTGGAGGTCCGTAGGCTCCTGTCGAGGGGCCACACATGGAGGGCCCATAGTTTGGGACGGGGGTGGTGTTTGGAGGCGAAGAGGTCGACCTCTGCCCTCCCGAAAGTACTCCAGATCATTTGAACTGTCTGGGGATGTAGGGTCCCCAGAGGAGGCTTCTGGCTAGCTGTACAGGGTCTCGACCTGAGTCTGTTATGTAGGACACTACCGTCATGTGGTCCGATCGGACTGAGGCGTGGTGACCTGCTAGGTGTGGTAGGAAGGTTTTGAGGGCAGGCGGTTGATATGCAGCCATTTCTCCGTACTCGACAAAGAGCCTGAAGTCGGCTTTCCCTGACACAGACTCCCCAACCCATGCTGGAGGCGTCCGTGGTGACCACCATCGTCCCCTAGACTTGTAAAGGCTGGGGTCTTTCCGAGGGCCAGGGCTCTGGTGCAGCCGTGGTCCACCTTGACGTGGAGGCGATCTGAGCGCCACGTTTCGGTAGGGACCTGGGGTTCCAGCCAGTTCTGCAGCAGACCCAGCAGAAGTACTGTCATGAGGCCTAGCATCCTCTGAGAGGTTCTGAAAGGGTGACGGGCCCCTACTCTGAACGAAGTCGCAAGCCGCTGAATGGTCTGAGCGCGCTCGGTGTCAGCCAAGCCTTCACCCGGCTGAGATCCTCTGACTGGGAAACAGTGAGCTCTTGGCTACGTTGGTTCTGAGTGGCTGAGGAGCACAGATCTGAGAGAGTTCAGAACGAGCCAGTCGTCGAAGTAGTTGAGGATCCGCATTCCCTTCTGCCTCAGGGGGAAAACGCTGCATCCATGCTCTTCTTAAGCGTGCCAGGTGACAGAGACCGTCCAATCGCAGGACTGTATACTGGTAGGCCACCCTTTCGAACACGAACCTCAAGAACAGTCTGTGATGGGGGGCAATCTGGATATAAAAGTATGCATCTTTCAGATCCACTGAGAAAAAACATCTAGCAGACACAATACTCGTTCCCTTATCTCAGGGAACAGAGATTACGTTAGCAACGAGTCGTTTTGTTCACACATCAATGAAAACAGACACATTTCCTATTTGGAGTTAAATACTTTTGGTTGACCTTGTGAGACTAAAGCTTCAAAATGAATGTATTTTACAAGGGGAAAAACATGGTGAAATATATATACACTGGCTTACTTGCGAGTTTTGTCCGTTTCAAACTAAGCGATCCTCACGTGACGCAAACACTGGTGCTAAAGCGGGAAATACGTCACAAGTCAAGTGGGCGGAGCTTAAGGAAATCCTCAATAAAGAACAAAAGCTAATTCTCTGCACAAAATATACTATAACAATATAATATGTACAGATAAAGTTTACAGTGGCTTCTTAAATTAACTAAAAACATTAAAAAGCAAAACACACCTGATGCACTTGTGAGGCTGTCTTGGTTGACACGCCTCTGCAGCATCACGTGGCGGTCGGGTACAGACCTTTGGTCTGGCAGACCGGGGTGGGGGTCCCTCTTTTAAAAAGAAGGGGGACCGGAGGGTGTGTCCTAACTACAGGGGGATCACACTTTTCAGCCTCCCTGGGAAAGTCTATGCCAGGGTACTGGAGAGGAGAATACGGCCGATAGTAGAACCTCGGATTCAGGAGGAACAGTGCGGTTTTCGTCCCGGCCGTGGAACACTGGACCAGCTCTATACCCTATCCAGGGTGCTGGAGGGTGCATGGGAGTTTGCCCAACCAATCCACATGTGCTTTGTGGATTTGGAAAAGGCATTCGACTGTGTCCCTTGTGGCGGGTGCTCCGGGAGTATGGGGTCCGGGGTCCTTTGCTAAGGGCCGTCCGGTCCCTGTACGACCGGAGCAGGAGCTTGGTTCGCATTGCCGGCAGTAAGTCAGACTTGTTCCCGGTACATGTTGGACTCCGGCAGGGCTGCCCTTTATCGCCGGTTCTGTTCATCATTTTTATAGACAGAATTTCTAGGCACAGCCAGGGGCCGGAGGGTGTCCGGTTTGGGGACCACACGATTTCGTCTCTGCTTTTTGCGGATGATGTTGTCGTGTTGGGCCCTTCAGACCAGGACCTCCAGCATGCACTGGGACGGTTTGCAGTCGAGTGTGAATTGGCTGGGATGAAAATCAGCACCTCCAAATCCGAGGCCATGGTTCTCAGTCGGAAAAGGGTGGCTAGCCCACTTCAAGTTGGTGGAGAGTTCCTGCCTCAAGTGGAGGAGTTCAAGTATCTTGGGGTCTTGTTCACGAGCGAGGGAAGGATGGAACGGGAGATTGACAGACGGATCGGTGCAGCTTCTGCAGTAATGCGGTCGATGTACGGGTGTGTCGTGGTGAAGAAGGAGCTGAGCTGCAAGGCGAAGCTCTCGATTTACCGGTCGACCTACGCTCCTACTCTCGCCTATGGTCATGAGCTGTGGGTCATGACTGAAAGGACAAGATCCCGGATACAGGCGGCCCGAAATGAGCTTTCTCCGCAGGGTGGCTTGGCGCTCCCTTAGAGATAGGGTGAGAAGCTCGGTCTCTCGAGAGTAGAGCCGCTGCTCCTCAACATCGAGAGAGGCCAGCTGAGGTGGCTCGGGCATTTGTTCCGGATGCCTCCCCTAGGAAGACCTAGGACACGCTGGAGGGATTATGTCTCCCGGCTGGCCTGGGAACGCCTCGGTGTCCCCCCCGAGGAGCTGGAGGAAGTGTCTGGGGAGAGGGAAGTCTGGCCGTCTCTGCTTAGACTGCTGCCCCCGCGACCCGGCCCCGGATAAGCGGAAGAAGATGGATGGACCTGATGCACAGTCTTTGTTCTCCATTTTCTGTGAGTTTAAAGACCTTGCTGTATTTTGTGTAGTTAATTAAGGGACGGTACACCGCCATCTTGCTGTGGTAAACACGATTTCCCAACTCTTAAATGTTTCTCTTATGCCACATGCAGTGTTGTGCCTGAACGCGTTCATTGAACAATAGTTCATGAACTCGTTCATATTTTGGGCGACCGTGAACTGAACGTACTGTATTACTGCCTGATGAACGTTACGGTGAACGCGTTCATTCTGGTGTCTGTGAACGCACGCTCTCTCAGTTTAATTTCATTCAATAGGGTGCCAGATTTCTATAGAGCCTTCCAGGCGAAAACCCGGCTAAAACACACGTAAACAGGTCTTAATATGTACCGAAAAAAAACACCCAATCTGGCAACATGCGTCATCACGCCGCATGCGTCATCAAGACAAGAAGCAGCATCGTATGATCAGTTTTAAGACAAGGCCAGTGAGGATGGGAAAAATCGCACATTTCTGTGCAAACTTTGCCCGCCGATAAAATAATCGCTGTAGTGGTTGTATATGGGTTGTGGCAATAATTTAAAAAAAATTTGCTCGCAGCAACATATGGAAAAAAATAACTATGAACTAGTTCATTTTTTGGAACCGTGAACTTAGTTCAAAATTGTGAAGTATGAACTATGAACTGAACTAGTTCATTTTAAAATTTGTGAACTGAACTTTGAACTAGTTCATGTAGAAAGTGAACTTTCCCAACCAGGGGCGGAGTGGGAACAAAAAATCTACCGGGAAATTTCGTAGACCACCGGCCCTCGTAGCCGGCAGGGTCGGATTAAGAGGCCCCTGGGCACAATGTCTTGTAGGCCCCCTCTTAGGCAGGCCAACTGTATATTATGTCCAAGGACATTTTAATATGGCATTTACAGTTTTAATGACTTAAAAGGAACTTTGTTGTACTATGCTGGATTAAAGTTCATAAATGGTTGTTCTTTCACATAGGATTTTGTAAAACTATGTTGGGTGGACCTCTGTGCCTCTAGGGGGGTTCGGGGGCATGCTCCCCCGCAAGAAAATTTTGTACATTTTAAGGTTAAATGCATCAATCTCGTGCTCTTTGAGAGATCAAAATTAAGAGCTTCAACCCATGAACTGCTTGTTGAACAAAGAAAAAGCATTGATTTGTACCAGGACATTAAAGCTTCTTTTTAGTTATGAGAGTCTCAGTCTACATTACATTATCAATGGTGTTTTAGGATGCCAAACAATTATTATAATAATGTAATAATGATTTATATAATTATTCCTATGACGTAAAATCCATATAGCCTATAAATGTACTGTATAAATGAAAATGAATATTTCCAAAGTATATTTTAGCCTACATTACACTATAGTATAGGAAAATTAAAATACTTTTGTCCTAATTTCTTCACTTGCAAGAAATAAACCCTTGAGCTTTTATATTGGAGAAAACACCAGATCACCATGCTGATCGCGTGAGCAAAGAGCGCACTTTTCTTTCAATCACGCAGCACACACAGAATGCCCATATACTTACTTAAAGTCTTGTGCTGTTTTATAAAGGCACAAAGCCATATCATGGTTTCGATTTTAGTTCGTTGTCAAAATATTACGCTAGAGACCTTTATGGTATAGGCGGTACAGTTTACATCTCATATGTGTTGGCAAAAGGCGGATTCGAACACGTCAAAAGCTGCTTTCATGCACTACACACCCTACGACCTACGCCACTGTAGCTATTTCATGACTGGCGTCTTTTTGGTAAAAAGACAGGCACTTAGTGCAAATATACGCTCCGTTATCGAAAACGGGAAAAAACGGGGTTTTTTTCCCTTGCTTGGCCCTCAAGTGCGCATGGCTATAACACTTCACATGGGATAACTATTATCAGACCGGCCCTCGCGGGCCTCGAAACACTACCGGCCCACCGGGAAAACTCCCGACTCTCCCGATTGCCACTCCGCCCCTGTTCCCAACACTGGCCACATGTGGGTCAGATGGAGATAGTGACGTCTCACACACTCTCTCTGTGCTCATCTGGACAGTGTCGTTTTCCACATGACCCACTCCTGGACAACACGTCAGCGCAGATGTAGGTTAGTGTGCCAGGGTCGGTTATGAACATGATCCATAACAGTCACATTCACTTCCCTATTGTGTGAGCGCAGGAAACAGGGCAGTTGCACAATATTAGTCTGGCACTCTATATAACCGACTCTATATAACTGGCTTAAAGTTATGACCAGTTTCGAAGCAAAACACTATTATATGACTAACACGTAAGGCTAGGCCAGGCAGTTTATGCAACGACCCAGCAGCGATTCAGCAGAAGCACAAACAAACCACAATAAACATCAAATATAAGCATTATCAGTTTATTTAAACCTGTGAAGTACATCAGAGTAATGCTTGAGTGATTGATGGATCAAATATGAATAAAACTGGCTTACACTAGTTAAACATCTTTAAATATAAAATACTTTAGATTTACTTCATTAACAAAATACATCAATACACAAATCAAGTGGTCTAAATATGTATTCTCTGGATTGGATGGATGATAGTCAGCCGAGGGGCGATACGGGCTGACTGAGGTGTGTGTGTGTGTGTGTGTGTCAGCCGAGGGGCGATACGGGCTGACTGAGGTGTGTGTGTGTGTGTGTGTGTCAGCCGAGGGGCGATACGGGCTGACTGAGGTGTGTGTGTGTGTGTGTGTGTGTGTGTCAGCCGAGGGGCGATACGGGCTGACTGAGGTGTGTGTGTGTGTGTGTGTGTGTGTGTGTGTCAGCCGAGGGGCGATACGGGCTGACTGAGGTGTGTGTGTGTGTCAGCCGTGGGCCGATACGGGCTGACTGAGGTGTGTGTGTGTGTGTGTCAGCCGCGGGCCGATATGGGCTGGCTAAGGCCGCTGAAGAAGGATTTCTCGCGCTCGCTCATCAGCTGGAGGTGCAGCGGCTGATGGCAGATGTTACACTGAGCAGAAGAGACCGGCTTGAGCTCCAGACCCGCCTCTGTCCACGTGTGCCTCAGCTTATCTGCACAACACAACACAAACACACAATCACTACACTGATCATTATGGCTGACTTCATTCATGAACACGTACAGACACTGTAAAATTTAATTCCAGGACTTCCAAGAACTACTTTTTTGGCTTTCAAGGACAACAATGAGAGATCTCACTTATCAGACAATATCTTTAGTACCTTTCAAACTCTAAAAAAGGTAAATAGATTAGTACAAAATAAGCCATTAAAACAAAATGGTCCAGATAGAGTGCAGCAGAAGCTGTGGGGAACCACTGACAGGACACGATGACCAAGACTTCGCTCTCCTCTTTCAGACTGATACCCAGTGATATACGCTTGAGCGGAGGAAGGAAAGCTGGATCATACCCTTGGATATTTGTATGAACTTCTCATTACAAGTTTGTCAGATGTTGCAGGTTTAGTTCCTGAACACCTGAGATGAGACTAAAGACCCAGCATGCACTGCGACTGAGATGAGCACGAGCTGCTGGCGTGTACATGAACTCAGTGCTGCGCTCCACTCACACACACACACACACTCACACGTGTTTAACTCTGATAACTGGTGTGTTCGCAGTTTCACAAACACACACACACACACACACACACACACACTCACCCACGAAGTACTGCATCATCTGCGGTGTGTGGTGTGGCGTGGGCGCGATGCGCAGGAGCTCCTCTCCGCGGGACACCGTCGGGTAGTTGATCGCCTGGACGTAGATGTTGTAGCGGCTCATCATGAGGTCACAGATCTCCGTGTTCTTCTCAGCATCTGCAACCTGAAGCACAGATGTGTGTGTGAGCGTTCAGTCAGCACACGTGTGTGTGTGTGTGTGTGTGTGTGTGTGTGAGTGTACGCACCCGCACAGGGATGATGTGGCTCGGGCAGTGTGTGTGTGTGTGTGTGTGTGTACGCACCCGCACAGGGATAATGTGGCTCGGGCAGTGTGTATGTGTGTGTACGCACCCGCACAGGGATGATGTGGCTCGGGCAGTGTGTATGTGTGTGTACGCACCCGCACAGGGATGATGTGGCTCGGGCAGTGTGTGTGTGTGTGTGTGTGTGTGTGTGTGTACGCACCCGCACAGGGATGATGTGGCTCGGGCAGTGTGTGTGTGTGTGTGTGTGTGTGTGTGTACGCACCCGCACAGGGATGATGTGGCTCGGGCAGTGTGTATGTGTGTGTGTGTGTACGCACCCGCACAGGGATGATGTGGCTCGGGCAGTGTGTATGTGTGTGTGTGTGTGTGTGTGTACGCACCCGCACAGGGATGATGTGGCTCGGGCAGTGTGTGTGTGTGTGTGTGTGTGTGTGTGTGTGTGTGTACGCACCCGCACAGGGATGATGTGGCTCGGGCAGTGTGTGTGTGTGTGTGTGTGTGTGTGTGTGTGTGTGTACGCACCCGCACAGGGATGATGTGGCTCGGGCAGTGTGTGTGTGTGTGTGTGTGTGTGTGTGTGTGTGTGTGTGTGTGTACGCACCCGCACAGGGATGATGTGGCTCGGGCAGTGTGTGTGTGTGTGGTGTGTGTGTGTGTGTGTGTGTGTGTGTGTGTGTGTGTGTGTACGCACCCGCACAGGGATGATGTGGCTCGGGCAGTGTGTGTGTGTGTGGGTGTGTGTGTGTGTGTGTGTGTGTGTGTGTGTGTGTACGCACCCGCACAGGGATGATGTGGCTCGGGCAGGGCACCACGGGGAGGCCGGTGTCCATCAGCATCTGGCGCAGGAGCTTGACGTTGCGCTGGTGTTTGAGTCGTAGCGATCGGCCCTCCTCGCTCTTCAGGATCTGGATGGACTGGCGCGCGCCGGCGAGGAGCATGGGAGGAAGTGATGTCGTGAAGATGAAGCCCGCGGCGTACGAGCGCACCGTGTCCACCAGCGCGTTAGTGCTAGCAATGTAGCCGCCCACACAGCCGAACGCTTTCCCTGCGGACACACACGACACACACTCAGCACACAGAAGAGCAAGACTGAGCAAGATCACATGATCAGACACGGGTCACGGAGACGCGGTTAATGAAGGGTTAATGAAGGGTTAATCAGAGGTTCGAAACTATACCGGCTTAGTGACATCATCAAACCACAAAGGCTGTGATTTCATTTAACATGTTTTAGAGCGAAGAAATAAAGCCATACATTTTGGAATTATAATTTTACAGTTATAAAGTAAAAAATTATTAACTTTATTATATTTTTCTTAAATACTCAATTGTTTTAATTTATAGTGAAATATTACAATAGTAGTATATCTTATATTGTTTTCATTTAGTAATTGTTATAATTTCATAATGTAATAACAACAATCATAATAGTTGTTATATAGCAATAACGATATATAAATCACAATTTTGGCCAAATAGTGCAGCTCTACTAACAAACACTGGAAACATGGGCTGCTGTGAGACATGAGGAGTGTGTTGTGTTCTCAGCTTAGAGTCCGGCTCCACACACTGCTCATCGTCTCGCATGTTTCTAGGCCAAGTCTAGATCTGACCGATTACAGGAAGAAAGGATTTACTGAGGTGTGTTTATGAGCTCTGCGCGCCTGTCGTGACCCACTGACACTCTCTCTCACACACACACACACACCTTCTGTCGTGACCCGCTGACACCCATCCAATCAGCCTTCAGGGAAACTCCAGCCGAGCAACACAAGAGTGCTGGTCTCTAGGCAACAGGAGATCTCACACACACACACACACTCACCCAGCGTGCCGGAGATGATATCCATCTTGTGCATCACCCCGTCCCGGTCCCCGATGCCTCCTCCTCGGGGCCCGTACAGTCCCACCGCATGGACCTCGTCCACGAATGTGATGGCGCCGAACTCATGAGCGACGTCACACATCTCCTCCAGCGGACACACAGCGCCTGACACACACACACACACACACACACTCGTGAGCTGCTGAAGCACTGACCCTGCACCAGATCCCCTGAGGCGCGCACTGACCGTCCATCGAGTGCACCGTCTCGAACGCCACGATCTTCGGGCGCGCGGGGTCCGACTGCTCCAGGAGCCGCCGCAGGTGTGAGGCGTCGTTGTGCCGGAAGATGAACTTCTTGGCGCCGCTGTTCCTGATGCCCTGGATCATCGAGGCGTGGTTCCCTGCGTCCGAATAGATCTCGCAGCCTAAGGACAGAAATATGGAGAATCTCAGAGAACTATCCATACAAAGGATTTAAAAAAGGAAATAAAGCCTGTTTTTATGATAATAAATCTCATTGTTTCTGGACAAGTTACTTATTGCAAATAACTAGGGATGAAAGGATTGATCGTGATGCGTACGGATCGGCTCTACGGATCGGCTCCTCGGTTCGTCACGAGTGTCTCCTGTCGGCCAGTGTTCTCTCGGTTCGGCACGAGTGTCTTCTGTCGGCCAGTGTTCTCTCGGTTCGGCACGAGTGTCTTCTGTCGGCCAGTGTTCTCTCGGTTCTGTCACGAGTGTCGTCTGTCGGCCAGTGTTCTCTCGGTTCGGCACGAGTGTCTTCTGTCGGCCAGTGTTCTCTCGGTTCGGCACGAGTGTCTTCTGTCGGCCAGTGTTCTCTCGGTTCTGTCACGAGTGTCTCCTGTCGGCCAGTGTTCTCTCGGTTCTGTCACGAGTGTCTTCTGTCGGCCAGTGTTCTCTCGGTTCTGTCACGAGTGTCTTCTGTCGGCCAGTGTTCTCTCGGTTCTGTCACGAGTGTCTCCTGTCGGCCAGTGTTCTCTCGGTTCGTCACGAGTGTCTCCTGTCAGCCAGTGTTCTCTCGGTTCGGCACGAGTGTCTCCTGTCGGCCAGTGTTCTCTCGGTTCGGCACGAGTGTCTCCTGTCGGCCAGTGTTCTCTCGGTTAGGCACGCGTGTCTTCTGTCGGCCAGTGTTCTCTCGGTTCGGCACGAGTGTCTCCTGTCAGCCAGTGTTCTCTCGGTTCGGCACGAGTGTCTTCTGTCGGCCAGTGTTCTCTCGGTTCGGCACGCGTGTCTTCTGTCGGCCAGTGTTCTCTCGGTTCGGCACGAGTGTCTTCTGTCGGCCAGTGTTCTCTCGGTTCGGCACGAGTGTCGTCTGTCGGCCAGTGTTCTCTCGGTTCGGCACGAGTGTCTCCTGTCGGCCAGTGTTCTCTCGGTTCGGCACGAGTGTCGTCTGTCGGCCAGTGTTCTCTCGGTTCGTCACGAGTGTCTCCTGTCGGCCAGTGTTCTCTCGGTTCTGTCACGAGTGTCTTCTGTCGGCCAGTGTTCTCTCGGTTCGGCACGAGTGTCTTCTGTCGGCCAGTGTTCTCTCGGTTCGGCACGAGTGTCGTCTGTCGGCCAGTGTTCTCTCGGTTCGGCACGAGTGTCTCCTGTCGGCCAGTGTTCTCTCGGTTCGGCACGAGTGTCGTCTGTCGGCCAGTGTTCTCTCGGTTCGGCACGAGTGTCGTCTGTCGGCCAGTGTTCTCTCGGTTCGGCACGAGTGTCTCCTGTCGGCCAGTGTTCTCTCGGTTCGGCACGAGTGTCGTCTGTCGGCCAGTGTTCTCTCGGTTCGGCACAAGTGTCTTCTGTCGGCCAGTGTTCTCTCGGTTCGTCACGAGTGTCTTCTGTCGGCCAGTGTTCTCTCGGTTCGGCACGAGTGTCTTCTGTCGGCCAGTGTTCTCTCGGTTCGGCACGAGTGTCGTCTGTCGGCCAGTGTTCTCTCGGTTCGGCACGAGTGTCTTCTGTCGGCCAGTGTTCTCTCGGTTCGGCACGCGTGTCTTCTGTCGGCCAGTGTTCTCTCGGTTCGGCACGAGTGTCGTCTGTCGGCCAGTGTTCTCTCGGTTCGGCACGAGTGTCTTCTGTCGGCCAGTGTTCTCTCGGTTCGGCACGAGTGTCTTCTGTCGGCCAGTGTTCTCTCGGTTCGGCACGAGTGTCTTCTGTCGGCCAGTGTTCTCTCGGTTCGGCACGAGTGTCTTCTGTCGGCCAGTGTTCTCTCGGTTCGGCACGAGTGTCTTCTGTCGGCCAGTGTTCTCTCGGTTTGGCACGAGTGTCTTCTGTCGGCCAGTGTTCTCTCGGTTCGGCACGAGTGTCTTCTGTCGGCCAGTGTTCTCTCGGTTCGGCACGAGTGTCTCCTGTCGGCCAGTGTTCTCTTGGTTCGGCACGAGTGTCTTCTGTCGGCCAGTGTTCTCTCGGTTCGGCACGAGTGTCTCCTGTCGGCCAGTGTTCTCTCGGTTCGGCACGAGTGTCTCCTGTCGGCCAGTGTTCTCTCGGTTCGTCACGAGTGTCTTCTGTCGGCCAGTGTTCTCTCGGTTCGGCACGCGTGTCTTCTGTCGGCCAGTGTTCTCTCGGTTCGGCACGAGTGTCTTCTGTCGGCCAGTGTTCTCTCGGTTCGGCACGAGTGTCTTCTGTCGGCCAGTGTTCTCTCGGTTCGGCACGAGTGTCTTCTGTCGGCCAGTGTTCTCTCGGTTCGGCACGAGTGTCTTCTGTCGGCCAGTGTTCTCTCGGTTCGGCACGAGTGTCTTCTGTCGGCCAGTGTTCTCTCGGTTCGGCACGAGTGTCTTCTGTCGGCCAGTGTTCTCTCGGTTCGGCACGAGTGTCTCCTGTCGGCCAGTGTTCTCTCGGTTCGGCACGAGTGTCTTCTGTCGGCCAGTGTTCTCTCGGTTCGGCACGAGTGTCTTCTGTCGGCCAGTGTTCTCTCGGTTCGGTCACGAGTGTCTTCTGTCGGCCAGTGTTCTCTCGGTTCGGCACGAGTGTCTTCTGTCGGCCAGTGTTCTCTCGGTTCGGCACGAGTGTCTTCTGTCGGCCAGTGTTCTCTCGGTTCGGCACGAGTGTCTTCTGTCGGCCAGTGTTCTCTCGGTTCGGTCACGAGTGTCTTCTGTCGGCCAGTGTTCTCTCGGTTCGGCACGAGTGTCTTCTGTCGGCCAGTGTTCTCTCGGTTCGGTCACGAGTGTCTTCTGTCGGCCAGTGTTCTCTCGGTTCGGCACGAGTGTCTTCTGTCGGCCAGTGTTCTCTCGGTTCGGCACGAGTGTCTTCTGTCGGCCAGTGTTCTCTCGGTTCTGTCACGAGTGTCTTCTGTCGGCCAGTGTTCTCTCGGTTCGGCACGCGTGTCTTCTGTCGGCCAGTGTTCTCTCGGTTCGGCACGCGTGTCTTCTGTCGGCCAGTGTTCTCTCGGTTCGGCACGAGTGTCTTCTGTCGGCCAGTGTTCTCTCGGTTCGGCACGAGTGTCTTCTGTCGGCCAGTGTTCTCTCGGTTCGGCACGAGTGTCTTCTGTCGGCCAGTGTTCTCTCGGTTCTGTTACGAGTGTCGTCTGTCGGCCAGTGTTCTCTCGGTTCTGTCACGAGTGTCTTCTGTCGGCCAGTGTTCTCTCGGTTCGGCACGCGTGTCTCCTGTCGGCCAGTGTTCTCTCGGTTCGGCACGCGTGTCTCCTGTCGGCCAGTGTTCTCTCGGTTCGGCACGCGTGTCTCCTGTCGGCCAGTGTTCTCTCGGTTCGGCACGCGTGTCTCCTGTCGGCCAGTGTTCTCTCGGTTCGGCACGCGTGTCTCCTGTCGGCCAGTGATCTCTCGGTTCGGCACGCGTGTCTCCTGTCGGCCAGTGTTCTCTCGGTTCTGTCACGAGTGTCTTCTGTCGGCCAGTGTTCTCTCGGTTCGGCACGCGTGTCTTCTGTCGGCCAGTGTTCTCTCGGTTCGGCACGAGTGTCTTCTGTCGGCCAGTGTTCTCTCGGTTAGGCACGCATGTCTCCTGTCGGCCAGTGTTCTCTCGGTTCGGCACGCGTGTCTCCTGTCGGCCAGTGATCTCTCAGTTCGGCACGCGTGTCTTCTGTCGGCCAGTGTCGTCTCGGTTCTGTCACGAGTGTCTTCTGTCGGCCAGTGTTCTCTCGGTTCGGCACGCGTGTCTTCTGTCGGCCAGTGTTCTCTCGGTTCGGCACGCGTGTCTTCTGTCGGCCAGTGTTCTCTCGGTTCGGCACGAGTGTCTTCTGTCGGCCAGTGTTCTCTCGGTTCTGTCACGAGTGTCTTCTGTCGGCCAGTGTTCTCTCGGTTCGGCACGAGTGTCTCCTGTCGGCCAGTGTTCTCTCGGTTCGGCACGAGTGTCGTCTGTCGGCCAGTGTTCTCTCGGTTCGGCACGAGTGTCTTCTGTCGGCCAGTGTTCTCTCGGTTCGGCACGAGTGTCTTCTGTCGGCCAGTGTTCTCTCGGTTCGGTCACGAGTGTCTTCTGTCGGCCAGTGTTCTCTCGGTTCGGCACGAGTGTCTTCTGTCGGCCAGTGTTCTCTCGGTTCGGTCACGAGTGTCGTCTGTCGGCCAGTGTTCTCTCGGTTCTGTCACGAGTGTCTTCTGTCGGCCAGTGTTCTCTCGGTTCGGCACGAGTGTCGTCTGTCGGCCAGTGTTCTCTCGGTTCGGCACGAGTGTCTTCTGTCGGCCAGTGTTCTCTCGGTTCGGTCACGAGTGTCTTCTGTCGGCCAGTGTTCTCTCGGTTCGGCACGAGTGTCTTCTGTCGGCCAGTGTTCTCTCGGTTCGGCACGAGTGTCTTCTGTCGGCCAGTGTTCTCTCGGTTCGGCACGAGTGTCTTCTGTCGGCCAGTGTTCTCTCGGTTCGGTCACGAGTGTCTTCTGTCGGCCAGTGTTCTCTCGGTTCAGCACGAGTGTCTTCTGTCGGCCAGTGTTCTCTCGGTTCGGTCACGAGTGTCTTCTGTCGGCCAGTGTTCTCTCGGTTCGGTCACGAGTGTCTTCTGTCGGCCAGTGTTCTCTCGGTTCGGCACGAGTGTCTTCTGTCGGCCAGTGTTCTCTCGGTTCGGCACGAGTGTCTTCGGTTCGGCACGAGTGTCTTCTGTCGGCCAGTGTTCTCTCGGTTCGGCACGAGTGTCTTCTGTCGGCCAGTGTTCTCTCGGTTCGGTCACGAGTGTCTTCTGTCGGCCAGTGTTCTCTCGGTTCGGCACGAGTGTCTTCTGTCGGCCAGTGTTCTCTCGGTTCGGTCACGAGTGTCTTCTGTCGGCCAGTGTTCTCTCGGTTCGGTCACGAGTGTCTTCTGTCGGCCAGTGTTCTCTCGGTTCGGCACGAGTGTCTTCTGTCGGCCAGTGTTCTCTCGGTTCGGCACGAGTGTCTTCTGTCGGCCAGTGTTCTCTCGGTTCGGCACGAGTGTCTTCTGTCGGCCAGTGTTCTCTCGGTTCTGTCACGAGTGTCGTCTGTCGGCCAGTGTTCTCTCGGTTCGTCACGAGTGTCGTCTGTCGGCCAGTGTTCTCTCGGTTCGGCACGCGTGTCTCCTGTCGGCCAGTGTTCTCTCGGTTCGGCACGAGTGTCTCCTGTCGGCCAGTGTTCTCTCGGTTCGGCACGAGTGTCTTCTGTCGGCCAGTGTTCTCTTGGTTCGGCACGCGTGTCTCCTGTCGGCCAGTGTTCTCTCGGTTCGGCACGAGTGTCTCCTGTCGGCCAGTGTTCTCTCGGTTAGGCACGCGTGTCTCCTGTCGGCCAGTGTTCTCTCGGTTCGGCACGCGTGTCTCCTGTCGGCCAGTGTTCTCTCGGTTCGGCACGCGTGTCTCCTGTCGGACAGTGTTCTCTCGGTTCGGCACGCGTGTCTCCTGTCGGCCAGTGTTCTCTCGGTTCTGTCACGAGTGTCTTCTGTCGGCCAGTGTTCTCTCGGTTCTGTCACGAGTGTCTCCTGTCGGCCAGTGTTCTCTCGGTTCTGTCACGAGTGTCTTCTGTCGGCCAGTGTTCTCTCGGTTCGGCACGAGTGTCTTCTTTCGGCCAGTGTTCTCTCGGTTCGGCACGAGTGTCTTCTGTCGGCCAGTGTTCTCTCGGTTCTGTCACGAGTGTCTTCTGTCGGCCAGTGTTCTCTCGGTTCGGCACGAGTGTCTTCTGTCGGCCAGTGTTCTCTCGGTTCGGTCACGAGTGTCTTCTGTCGGCCAGTGTTCTCTCGGTTCGGCACGAGTGTCTTCTGTCGGCCAGTGTTCTCTCGGTTCGGTCACGAGTGTCGTCTGTCGGCCAGTGTTCTCTCGGTTCGGTCACGAGTGTCTTCTGTCGGCCAGTGTTCTCTCGGTTCGGCACGAGTGTCTTCTGTCGGCCAGTGTTCTCTCGGTTCGGTCACGAGTGTCTTCTGTCGGCCAGTGTTCTCTCGGTTCGGCACGAGTGTCTTCTGTCGGCCAGTGTTCTCTCGGTTCGGTCACGAGTGTCTTCTGTCGGCCAGTGTTCTCTCGGTTCGGCACGAGTGTCTTCTGTCGGCCAGTGTTCTCTCGGTTCTGTCACGAGTGTCTTCTGTCGGCCAGTGTTCTCTCGGTTCGGCACGAGTGTCTTCTGTCGGCCAGTGTTCTCTCGGTTCGGTCACGAGTGTCTTCTGTCGGCCAGTGTTCTCTCGGTTCGGCACGAGTGTCTTCTGTCGGCCAGTGTTCTCTCGGTTCGGTCACGAGTGTCGTCTGTCGGCCAGTGTTCTCTCGGTTCGGTCACGAGTGTCTTCTGTCGGCCAGTGTTCTCTCGGTTCGGCACGAGTGTCTTCTGTCGGCCAGTGTTCTCTCGGTTTGGTCACGAGTGTCTTCTGTCGGCCAGTGTTCTCTCGGTTCGGTCACGAGTGTCTTCTGTCGGCCAGTGTTCTCTCGGTCTTCTGTCTTCTGTTTATTACTGACTGTTCACTTGTTTCTATTAATGTTTGAACTTTATCAGTTAGGCTAGTTTTTGATGTAGATTCGAAGAACTTTAAGTAAAAAATGAAAAGCAAAGTTACAGTAATCCGTGACTCAAAAACCGTAAATGACCCGAACAATGAATTTTTTTATCTGTTCCACCACTACAAATAAAAAATACTTCATGATGTGCATATTTAAGAATCTGAGTGTCTGTGCTTTGGAAAGGTGCGTGTTCTGCGTTACCAGGCAACATCTTGGCGAGCGTGAAGAGCGTGGAGTCGTTGGCCACAAAGCAGGAGGTGAAGAGCAGGGCGGCGTCCTTGCCGTGTAGATCGGCCAGCTCCAGCTCCAGGTCCACGTGGAACTTGCTCGTCCCAGAGATGTTGCGCGTCCCTCCGGCCCCAGACCCGTGCTTCGCTAGAGTGTCCCTGTCAGACAGAACAAACACACCATTATATTTTGCAATAATGTCATAATGCGACATTTCTCATAGTCCTGGAAATAGCCGATTCAGTTTGCTTGTGTTGCGCAGCGAGACTCACGTGATGGTCTGCAGCACCCGCGGGTGGCGGCTCATCCCCAGGTAGTCGTTGCTGCACCACACGGACACGTGTCTCCTGAAGGACTGGCACTCGGAGTAATCGTCCGCCATCGGGAACTCTGTCGCTCGGCGGTTCACCGTCTTAAACACACGATACGTGTGATCGTCCTTCTTCTCCTCGATCTTCTTCTCAAAGAACTCGTCGTAACGGAAGTTGGACACGGCTGAAAGAGAAGAGGACTGCGTTTCAGAATAGGTTTAAAGTACAGTGGTCATCACTGGGGATTACAGTACAGTGGTCATCACTGGGGTTTACAGTACAGTGGTCGTCACAGCGGTTTACAGTACAGTGGTCGTCACAGCGGTTTACAGTACAGTGGTCGTCACTGCGGTTTACAGTACAGTGGTCGTCACTGCGGTTTACAGTACAGTGGTCATCACTGGGGATTACAGTACAGTGGTCATCACTGGGGATTACAGTACAGTGGTCATCACTGGGGATTACAGTACAGTGGTCATCACTGCGGTTTACAGTACAGTGGTCATCACTGCGGTTTACAGTACAGTGGTCGTCACTGCGGTTTACAGTACAGTGGTCGTCACTGAGGATTACAGTACAGTGGTCGTCACTGGGGTTTACAGTACAGTGGTCGTCACTGGGGATTACAGTACAGTGGTCGTCACTGGGGATTACAGTACAGTGGTCATCACTGGGGTTTACAGTACAGTGGTCGTCACTGCGGTTTACAGTACAGTGGTCGTCACTGGGGATTACAGTACAGTGGTGGTCACTGGGGATTACAGTACAGTGGTCGTCACTGGGGTTTACAGTACAGTGGTCGTCACTGCGGTTTACAGTACAGTGGTCGTCACTGGGGATTACAGTACAGTGGTGGTCACTGGGGATTACAGTACAGTGGTCGTCACTGGGGATTACAGTACAGTGGTCGTCACTGGGGATTACAGTGCAGTGGTCGTCACTGGGGTTTACAGTACCATGGTCGTCACTGGGGTTTACAGTACAGTGGTCATCACTGCGGTTTACAGTACAGTGGTCATCACTGCGGTTTACAGTACAGTGGTCATCACTGCGGTTTACAGTACAGTGGTCATCACTGGGGTTTACAGTACAGTGGTCATCACTGGGGTTTACAGTACAGTGGTCATCACTGCGGTTTACAGTACAGTGGTCATCACTGGGGTTTACAGTACAGTGGTCATCACTGGGGTTTACAGTACAGTGGTCATCACTGGGGTTTACAGTACAGTGGTCATCACTGCGGTTTACAGTACAGTGGTCATCACTGCGGTTTACTGTACAGTGGTCATCACTGGGGTTTACTGTACAGTGGTCATCACTGGGGTTTACAGTACAGTGGTCATCACTGCGGTTTACAGTACAGTGGTCATCACTGCGGTTTACAGTACAGTGGTCATCACTGCGGTTTACAGTACAGTGGTCATCACTGGGGTTTACATTACAGTGGTCGTCACTGCGGTTTACAGTACAGTGGTCATCACTGCGGTTTACAGTACAGTGGTCATCACTGCGGTTTACAGTACAGTGGTCATCACTGCGGTTTACAGTACAGTGGTCATCACTGCGGTTTACAGTACAGTGGTCATCACTGGGGTTTACAGTACAGTGGTCATCACTGCGGTTTACAGTACAGTGGTCATCACTGGGGTTTACATTACAGTGGTCGTCACTGCGGTTTACAGTACAGTGGTCATCACTGCGGTTTACAGTACAGTGGTCATCACTGGGGTTTACAGTACAGTGGTCATCACTGCGGTAGTGGTCATCACTGCGGTAGTGGTCATCACTGCGGTTTACAGTACAGTGGTCATCACTGGGGTTTACAGTACAGTGGTCATCACTGCGGTAGTGGTCATCACTGCGGTAGTGGTCATCACTTCGGTTTACAGTACAGTGGTCATCACTGGGGTTTACAGTGCAGTGGTCATCACTGCGGTTTACAGTACAGTGGTCATCACTGGGGTTTACGGTACAGTGGTCGTCACTGGGGTTTACAGTACAGTGGTCATCACTGGGGTTTACAGTACAGTGGTCATCACTGGGGTTTACAGTACAGTGGTCATCACTGCGGTTTACAGTACAGTGGTCATCACTGGGGTTTACAGTACAGTGGTCATCACTGGGGTTTACAGTACAGTGGTCATCACTGCGGTTTACAGTGCAGTGGTCATCACTGGGGTTTACAGTACAGTGGTCATCACTGGGGTTTACAGTACAGTGGTCATCACTGGGGTTTACAGTACAGTGGTCATCACTGCTGTTTACAGTACAGTGGTCATCACTGCGGTTTACAGTGCAGTGGTCATCACTGGGGTTTACAGTACAGTGGTCATCACTGGGGTTTACAGTGCAGTGGTCGTCACTGGGGATTACAGTACAGTGGTCATCACTGGGGTTTACAGTGCAGTGGTCATCACTGGGGTTTACAGTGCAGTGGTCGTCACTGGGGTTTACAGTGCAGTGGTCGTCACTGGGGATTACAGTACAGTGGTCATCACTGGGGTTTACAGTGCAGTGGTCATCACTGGGGTTTACCGTGCAGTGGTCGTCACTGGGGTTTACAGTGCAGTGGTCGTCACTGGGGTTTACAGTACAGTGGTCATCACTGGGGTTTACAGTACAGTGGTCATCACTGGGGATTACAGTACAGTGGTCGTCACTGGGGATTACAGTACAGTGGTCATCACTGGGGTTTACAGTGCAGTGGTCATCACTGGGGTTTACAGTGCAGTGGTCGTCACTGGGGTTTACAGTACAGTGGTCGTCACTGAGGATTACAGTACAGTGGTCATCACTGGGGTTTACAGTACAGTGGTCATCACTGGGGATTACAGTACAGTGGTCATCACTGGGGTTTACAGTACAGTGGTCATCACTGGGGTTTACAGTGCAGTGGTCGTCACTGGGGATTACAGTACAGTGGTCATCACTGGGGTTTACAGTGCAGTGGTCATCACTGGGGTTTACAGTGCAGTGGTCGTCACTGGGGTTTACAGTGCAGTGGTCGTCAATGGGGTTTACAGTGCAGTGGTCGTCACTGGGGATTACAGTACAGTGGTCATCACTGGGGTTTACAGTGCAGTGGTCGTCACTGGGGTTTACAGTGCAGTGGTCGTCACTGGGGTTTACAGTGCAGTGGTCGTCACTGGGGTTTACAGTGCAGTGGTCGTCACTGGGGTTTACAGTACAGTGGTCGTCACTGCGGTTTACAGTGCAGTGGTCCTCACTGTGGTCAGTATGGGACAGAAGCCTCAGACAGGAAGTGGTTTACAGGAAGTGGTGGTCAGTATGGGACAGAAGCACGTACTCTTGGGCATGTTCTCCTGCAGCAGATGTGAGACTCGAGCTGGACGCTGCTTCATCAGCTTCTTCATGAGGTCTCCTCCCATCTTAGAGTTCAGCTCAGATGCAGAGACGTCTGTAAAACAGTAACAGTCAGACGGGAGACGCTCGAACAGCGCAGGGGACTCAGAGCGACTACTCACTTCTAGAGCTTCTAACGGTGAAAGGACTGTAAAAACCACGACGTACACAACTTCAAATAATACAAGATTAGACAGAAACACGTTTTTATAAAAGTAAAACCCTCACAATTCAAAACACTTGATCCAATAATCCATAGTCCATATATATATATATATATATATATAAAAATTTAATTATATACTGTAAAAAATTATCTTGATTTTAACGGTAAAAGACTCTAAAAATGCTACAGTGAAAAACTTCACATTTTATGTACTTTAGTTGAAATAACTGATTAGAAAAAACTATGAAGAAATGGTTATGTACATTAGGGTTTTTATGTTACATTTAATGTTGTTAAAATGATGTTTATTGCATTTTTTTATTTTCATGTGTGTTACCATGATGGTGTTTAGTGTGTGTGTGAATGAGACCGCAGATTCTATATATTAGTAACTTTCTTGTGGAAAATCAGTTTGTGATGAGCTTTGATTCATCATGTGACTCATCTCCACTGTGATTGGTGGTTGTCAGTGTATTAAATTGGTAAAATCCGTCTTCAAAATTAGTACTTCATATTTCTCTCTGTCTAGAGGTACACGGCAAGGTTGTCCCCTTAGCCCTTTACTATTTGTTTTGGCTATAGAGCCACTATCATCAGTAATTAGAACCTCACAGTCTATTAGTGGTATTAAAAGAATGAATGTCGAGTATAAAGTTTCTTTATATGCTGACGATCTATTGTTATATGTAACTAATCCGCTGTCATGTGCCTCTCAGATTGTGAAGATATTTAAAGACTACGGGGTCTTTTCAGGTTATAAACTAAACTTTTCTAAAAGTATATGCTTCCCTATAAACCATTTGGCAGATCAGATTATGGATACAGACTTGCCCTTTTGCATATCAAAATCAGTATTTAAATACTTAGGAATTAATATTACTCGTTCATACACTGATCTGTTTAAAGCAAATTACAGCCCCATACTTAAAAAACTTGAATCTGACTTCCAACGATGGAGTGTTATATATTTGTCTCTAGCTGGTAAAACCAATTGTGTTAAAATGAATGTGCTACCCAGATTATTGTATTTGTTTCAGAGTCTTCCAATTTTCCTGCCAAAGTCCTTTTTTCAGTCAACTAATAGGCTGATGTCTTCCTTTATTTGGGGTGGCAAAAAACCAAGAATACGTAGAGAGCTTCTTGAGAGACCAAAAAAGGATGGAGGATTGGCTCTCCCGAATTTGTTAAATTATTATTGGGCAGCAAATTTACAAAAAGTCGTTTATTGGTTCCAGTCTCCACATACAGACTGGTGTGCAGCAGAAGCTAAATCATGCGAGTCAACATCACTTGCTGTGCTGATTACAATGAAGTTACCATTCTCACCATTGCAATTCTCCTCAAGTCCAGTTGTAATTTCGACTCTCAAAGTATATAACCAGTTTAGACAAGCATTTCAACTCACAGATTTTTCCTTGGAAAGCCCCATATGTAATAATCATCTTTTCCCAGCTGCCAAGCTAGATTCTACTTTCAAGCAATGGCAGCACCTAGGCCTAGTTAAATGTAGTGACTTTTTTATTGATAATAATTTTGCTAGTTACAATGACCTTGTTAAAAAATTTAGTCTTCAAAACTCAGATTTTTTTCGATTTCTTCAGGTTCGCCACTTTATCCAAGCCCACTGCTCTGTGTTTCCACAATTGCCCTCTGAGTCGCATTTAGATTTAGTTCTGAGGGTCCCTTCGCACCTTAAGGGATCCATTTCAAAAATATACAACCTGATCATGTCGTTCCAAAATGTATCAATAGAAAAGATCAAAACAGAATGGATAGGAGAGTTAGGAATCGACATATCTGAAGACACCTGGGTTAGAGCTGTTGATCGAGTAAATGGGACTTCATCTTGTGCAAGACTCAATCTGATTCAAATGAAAGTTCTCTACCGTATTCATTATAGTAAAACAAAATTGGCTAAAATGTACCCAAATATAGAGGAAACGTGTGACCGCTGCAAGGCATCAAAGGGAGATCTAACCCATATGTTTTGGTCATGTCCTAAACTGAGACAATTTTGGATTTCAGTCTTTGAGATTTTAAACTCAGCTTTTAAATTAAATATTCACCCTAACCCAATAATGGCTTTGTTTGGAGTTAGAGGCGACGACTTCCAAATAGCTAAAAATAAAGAGAATGCCCTGGCTTTTGCCACATTAATAGCTAGAAGAAGAATTCTCCTAGAGTGGAAATCACACAATCCACCTACTATGTCAGCATGGCTTAGTGATCTAATGATGTTTCTAAAAACTGAAAAAATTAAATATTTTCTCAGGGGATCAACCAGAACATTTTACAAAACATGGGACCCTTTAATAAACTATTTTGAGAAGAATATACTCCTCCCTCTTTAAAATAATTTGATTATTAAACAAACCCCCCCCTATTGATTTTTTTTTTTCTTCTCTTTTTTTTTCTCTTTTTTTTTTTCCTTTTTTTTGGGGGGGGGGAAGTTGTGTTAGGATGGGAATTTGTGGGTGAAAATTTTGAAAAAGCAAGGCCTTCAATAGTGTTTATGTCACTGTATACTTTCAATGTACCTTGTTCTGATAAAAAAAAAAAAAAAAAAAAAAAAAAAAAAAAAAAAATTAGTACTTCAATGGGTCGGTAAATGAACATTATATAAGATATGAAATATTGAAATATGTTTTTTTTTTACTGTAAATTTAAGTTCAGTCTGTAAAACCCATAATGATGCTACAGTATTTTTTAAATTTCTGGCAACCACAGCTGACGTTTTTTACCGTAAATTAAACAGATTTTTTTTTACAGTATATCACATTTGATCTTTGCATTGGTCTGAACTGAAACGACAGACGCGCGTTCCCTCTTAAGGAAGAGCATGAAAACACACGTGCTCACGAACCTTTGCACACGGTGCGAACCTCAGACACGTCCTCCTGTAGAGCCAGGCTGGCCTGCCGCACCACAGCACTGCTGCCCTGGCCCATCTCTGCCGCCAGGAACGGGCACTTGGAGGAGGAGGAGCCGGCGGGGGGGTGAGCCTCAGGGGGAGCGGGGCCCTCAGGGGCCGCGGTCACATCTGAAGCAGAGACAACACTCTTCAGCAAACACAACTCACTCACTCACACTGACCGTGACCGCTAGAGGTTGTGGACCCGAGGGAGCGCACCAGTGGCCTTGAGGCGAGCTCCATCATGACGGGACACTTCACTCACTCATACACACACACACTCATACACACACACTGACCGTGACCGCTGGAGGTTGTGGACCCGAGGGAGCGCACCAGTGGCCTTGAGGCGAGCTCCATCATGACGGGACACTTCACTCACTCATACACACACACACTCATACACACACACTGACCGTGACCGCTGGAGGTTGTGGACCCGAGGGAGCGCACCAGTGGCCTCGAGGCGAGCTCCATCATGACGGGACACTTCACGGCGTACGCCACCAGGCTCTTGCGGGTCTGCTGCAGGAAGGCCTGGGGAACGCGGGACAGGAACGGGCAGCGCATAAGGGCGTCCATGGATGATCCTCCAGAGTCTGAAACACAAGAGGCTCGTTAGATCCAGCACTGTCTCTGAGGGCGTGTGTGTGTGTGTGTGTGTGTGTGAGCGTGTTTCTGTAACTCTCACACGATTGGCTCAGAGCCAAGGCCTGAATCACATGATCACGGCTCACAGGGATCAAACCACTGTAATGCTGAACTTCTACAGTAATCTGACCCCAAACACACCTTCAGCTGTACACTCAACACACACACACACACAGTTAGACCTTTAAATCTGATAATTTCCTCGTTCAGATCACTGTGATTCAGAGAAAAGCCTGTCAGGTGACTCATGATGATCTCTGATCAGTGTGTGTGTGTGTGTGTGTGTGTGTGTGTGTGTGTGTGTGTGTGTGTGTGTATGTGTCTGTCTGTCTCACCTCTCCAGTGTGAAAAAAACTGTGTATATGTATAATGTGTGTGTATGTGTATAAATGTAAAACAAACTAAAAATGGACGAATTCGAACGATGAATAGTATTTATTGAATGAACATTTGTCTTGTTCCCTATTGAACTCTCACTTCACTTCACGCAGCTTTCACACACATCATGAAATAACGTCTAGATTTGAAGATAATCTTCCGCTAAAATGAAGACTTCGACTACTATTTGGAGATTTAAAGCTCGTGTAGGAGCGCGACGCGACCGTCAATGAAGCCGCGACTCTTTAATAAACAAACCCCTCACTCACCTCACTGATGTCCGAGATTATTACTCCTTTCTATCGCTGAGTGTCGCGCTGTCGATGAAGAGTGTTTTATCGCCTGTTTGTGTGAGCAATGAGCGCGTTGTGTCGTTATCCTGCACTGAGGACGAACGAGAGGGCGAGCGGCGCACAGGGATTATATCAAACCAACAAATATCGCGAGACTTGCGTAACACTCCGCACCGAATCACATAAAACCATCAAATATCGCGAGACTTGCGTCATACTGCCCGTCAGAGCCGACACGACTATGCTATTTCCTTCCTCGTGAGAGCTTGGGTTGTTATCTTTCTCATTTTATCAAATGTGATTTAAACTTTTCATTGAACGATATAGTCTTCTATTTTTCAGGGAGTGACTATGCTATTGATAATGTTGTTAATTTCTTTGTGTTGCATTGTACATTTTTTATTCACAAAAACAAATTTCTCAAGACTTTGCCTAGATTTGATGTCTTTATTGCTGAGATTTCCCTTATTGTAAAATCTCTTAAACTCATCGATAACAGTAAGAACAACACATTTCTTAAGAACTATGCACATGTTTTCCTACTTGTTGAGGAGCTATAGTTCATGTCATAAATTGTATTTATTTATTATTATTATTATTTATTTATTTTGTTATTTTTTTGTTAATGTATTCAATGCAGTGCTGTTTCTTCTTTGTAAAAGAAATAATAATAAATAAAAAAACCTATTTCCTTCCTCGTATTCATCATCTCATAAACTATTTACAGTATAAAACCCTTTATTATTTCCTGTAGAAAGATTACTCCTTTATTTGTGTCTCTAAATGTTTCTTTATGCTGTTAAAAGGGAGTGTACAGGTAGAAAGTTGAGCAATACCAGATTTTGACGATACGCCCTCTTACAGGAATATTTCCATAGAGTATTTCACATCGAAAATGAAAATTCATACTTTAAAAGGCACGTAGCGACTCTTTCCTTCGCGAAGTACAAAAGACAGAATACTATTCACTGTCATTGTACCATTTTGTGTGTTTTATTCTTGTAAAGCGCTTTGAGAGGAAACTTCTAAACGCGCCATAAAAAAATAAAGTTTATTATTATAGTTTATTATTACCGCGTTTCGCAATGCACATCGTTTCAAAGCAGCTTTACAAGAATTCATGATGTTAATGTTTATGACACCTAATTGTTCACATTATTGTATAGTTGTATATAATGACAACAATGTGATTTGCAATATTTTTTACCATATGAACGTGTAAAAAATAAGCTATAAAAGTGAATGATGACTGAGTGTCAGTCCCCAAATTTATGTTTAATATCTTGTGTTCCACGGAAGAAAAAAGTCATTGAGTCATTGAATGACATGAAGGCGAGGAATGGACAATTTTCATTATTGGATTAAAAATACATTTATTTAAGTGTTAATGAATGTAAGTCATGTAGCCTATAACAAATATATAGGAAATATAGTTGATTAAATCACGATAAATGAGTTGTTTAAACGTGCTGGATGAGGAGGAGGATATATAAAATATCTATAGACATTAAAGTCACCATGAAATCAAAATTGACAGTTCTTATTTTTTAAGGAAATATTGCACAATAATGCATACCAATGGTTTTTTTTTTTTGGATAAACGACATTCAATTTATTACAAAATTAGCTAAATAGAGTGATCTTTAGTGATTACAAACATTTAATTACTACAATACTAATCTCTCACTAGAAATGAAGTTGGACAAAAACGTACATTTACACACAAACTGACCACCAGATGCACCTCCGACGCCAGCTCTCTCGCACTGCATTGTGGGATATCAGAGGAACATCATCATCAGATGAAGAGCTAGGTTCATGTCTTCCTGCTTTCAGACGCAGCCATTAGATGGATATGACAAAATTAATGTATGCATTATGTGATTATATGAATTGTTTATTATCTTAAGTCTGACTGGATCTGTAACTTGAGGTTAGTGTCATTTTCCTATTATATTCCTAATACAATTAAATACCTTTTTGAATGGCAAACTATAGGAGCAAAATATTTATAGCAACGGCTGCATTTCTGAGTCTCAGTTGAGCCGGGGTTCGCAACACACAGGGCACGGGTTCGAGTCCCAGGAAACTGGTGAAATGATTACCTTGAATGGAAAGTCACTTTAAACCAAAGCATCTGCGTAAATGTAATGAAGTGTAACTCGCAGCAGGACTGAACAGGTATATTTAGTTAATGATACTTTGATTTGACTGAGTAACTGAAGTATTTTCTACATGTTGCAGGAATAAGACACAGAATTTCTTACACATTGTTTGAAGTCAGTTAAATCATTACCTAACAGCCCATGCTGTGTGTGTGTGTGTGTGTGTGTGTGTGTGTGTGTAAGCGCCCTCAGCAGATTATCCTTTATTTGAGAATATTGCAGTGTTTATTCTACATGATTTATAGGTGCACATCATTATTGTGTTAATAACCTTGAATCAGAATAAGTTCCTCCTGCAGCATCTCGTCTTCTCTGATGATGTGGGCGGAGCAACCTGTCACTCACAGGAGATCTCCCTATAGCAAACCACAACCATCCAATCAGCCAATCAATTCCCCACAGACACAATCAAGCAATATGGCGGATCAGGTATGACATCACTATGGCGGATCAGGTGTGACATCACTATGACGGTTCAGGTGTGACATCACTATGACGGATCAGGTGTGACATCACTATGACGGATCAGTTGTGACATCACTATGGCGGATCAGGTGTGACATCACTATGGCGGATCAGGTATGACATCACTATGGCAGATCAGGTGTGACATCACTATGACGGTTCAGGTGTGACATCACTATGACGGATCAGGTGTGACATCACTATGACGGATCAGTTGTGACATCACTATGACGGATCAGGTGTGACATCACTATGGCGGATCAGGTGTGACATCACTATGGCGGATCAGGTGTGACATCACTATGACGGATCAGGTGTGACATCACTATGACGGATCAGGTGTGACATCACTATGGCGGATCAGGTGTGACATCACTATGACGGTTCAGGTATGACATCACTATGGCGGATCAGGTGTGACATCACTATGACGGTTCAGGTATGACATCACTATGGCGGATCAGGTGTGACATCACTATGGCGGATCAGGTGTGACATCACTATGGCGGATCAGGTATGACATCACTATGACGGATCAGGTGTGACATCACTATGGCGGATCAGGTGTGACATCACTATGGCGGATCAGGTGTGACATCACTATGACGGTTCAGGTATGACATCACTATGCCGGATCAGGTGTGACATCACTATGGCGGATCAGGTGTGACATCACTATGCCGGATCAGGTATGACATCACTATGACGGATCAGGTGTGACATCACTATGGCGGATCAGGTGTGACATCACTATGGCGGATCAGGTGTGACATCACTATGGCGGATCAGGTGTGACATCACTATGGCGGATCAGGTATGACATCACTATGACGGATCAGGTGTGACATCACTATGACGGTTCAGGTGTGACATCACTATGACGGTTCAGGTATGACATCACTATGACGGATCAGGTGTGACATCACTATGACGAATCAGGTATGACATCACTATGGCGGGTCAGGTGTGACATCACTATGACGGTTCAGGTATGACATCACTATGGCAGATCAGGTGTGACATCACTATGACGGTTCAGGTATGACATCACTATGACGGTTCAGGTATGACATCACTATGACGGATCAGGTGTGACATCACTATGGCGGATCAGGTGTGACATCACTATGACGGTTCAGGTGTGACATCACTAAGACGGTTCAGGTATGACATCACTATGACGGATCAGGTGTGACATCACTATGACGGATCAGGTATGACATCACTATGGCGGTTCAGGTGTGACATCACTATGACGGTTCAGGTATGACATCACTATGACGGATCAGGTGTGACATCACTATGACGGATCAGGTATGACATCACTATGGCGGTTCAGGTGTGACATCACTATGACGGTTCAGGTATGACATCACTATGGCGGATCAGGTGTGACATCACTATGACGGTTCAGGTGTGACATCACTATGACGGTTCAGGTATGACATCACTATGACGGATCAGGTGTGACATCACTATGACGGATCAGGTATGACATCACTATGGCGGGTCAGGTGTGACATCACTATGACGGTTCAGGTATGACATCACTATGGCGGATCAGGTGTGACATCACTATGGCGGATCAGGTGTGACAATACTATGACGGTTCAGGTGTGACATCACTATGACGGTTCAGGTATGACATCACTATGACGGATCAGGTGTGACATCACTATGACGGATCAGGTGTGACATCACTATGGCGGATCAGGTGTGACATCACTATGGCGGGTCAGGTGTGACATCACTATGACGGTTCAGGTATGACATCACTATGACGGTTCAGGTATGACATCACTATGACGGATCAGGTGTGACATCACTATGGCGGTTCAGGTGTGACATCACTATGACGGATCAGGTATGACATCACTATGACGGATCAGGTGTGACATCACTATGACGGTTCAGGTATGACATCACTATGGCGGATCAGGTGTGACATCACTATGACGGATCAGGTGTGACATCACTATGACGGTTCAGGTATGACATCACTATGACGGATCAGGTGTGACATCACTATGGCGGTTCAGGTATGACATCACTATGACGGATCAGGTGTGACATCACTATGACGGATCAGGTGTGACATCACTATGACGGATCAGGTGTGACATCACTATGGCGGTTCAGGTATGACATCACTATGACGGTTCAGGTATGACATCACTATGACGGATCAGGTATGACATCACTATGACGGATCAGGTGTGACATCACTATGACGGTTCAGGTATGACATCACTATGACGGATCAGGTGTGACATCACTATGGCGGTTCAGGTATGACATCACTATGACGGATCAGGTGTGACATCACTATGACGGATCAGGTGTGACATCACTATGACGGATCAGGTGTGACATCACTATGGCGGTTCAGGTATGACATCACTATGACGGTTCAGGTATGACATCACTATGACGGATCAGGTATGACATCACTATGACGGATCAGGTGTGACATCACTATGACGGTTCAGGTATGACATCACTATGGCGGATCAGGTGTGACATCACTATGACGGATCAGGTGTGACATCACTATGACGGTTCAGGTATGACATCACTATGACGGATCAGGTGTGACATCACTATGGCGGTTCAGGTATGACATCACTATGACGGATCAGGTGTGACATCACTATGACGGATCAGGTGTGACATCACTATGACGGATCAGGTGTGACATCACTATGGCGGTTCAGGTATGACATCACTATGACGGTTCAGGTGTGACATCACTATGACGGTTCAGGTATGACATCACTATGACGGATCAGGTGTGACATCACTATGGCGGTTCAGGTATGACATCACTATGACGGTTCAGGTATGACATCACTATGACGGATCAGGTGTGACATCACTATGGCGGTTCAGGTATGACATCACTATGACGGATCAGGTGTGACATCACTATGACGGATCAGGTGTGACATCACTATGACGGTTCAGGTATGACATCACTATGGCGGTTCAGGTGTGACATCACTATGACGGATCAGGTGTGACATCACTAAGTCAGTGTTTCTGAAAGGGGTTTTGGGTAAAGGGCTGAATAAGGTCTGTGACGAACACAAGCTCAAGACACTTTCACCTTTTATTCTACGACTTAAAATTCCTGTATTACCCATTCGTGATTACTGAAGCTGTTACGTGTCTTGAAAAAGACAAGTATAATAAACCCTTGTTGATCACACAGCTTGTTTTTTAGCGATTATCCAAAAGCCTATGGGAAAACCCTGTTGGGAGTTTGTCCAGGGAACCGGTGTGATGGGAACTGATGATTGGCCTACAGTCACTCTATAGGGAGGGAACGAGCAGCTGTAACGTTCTGGAGAAAACACAAGCCGAAGATCAGGGTTACACACAAGCTTTACTGGTTCAGCTCAAGCATCAGACACAGCGACTGACCAGAACACACACATGAGGACATGAGGACACTAACCAGACACGGGTGAGGCAGATCAACTAATCAGGGACTAACGAGAACAGGCAGACACTGTGACACCAACGCAACTCGCACAACTCTACATGGTTAACATGGCTTTAATCAGTGTTTAGCTTTCCCTCCATATTTGTTTTTAGCTAATCAGCATTCACTCTTAAAAATAATGGTTCCAAAATAAAGGGTTTTCGCAGTGATGCTATTTTTATTCCCCAACGAACCTTTCAGACATCAGTTCTTTAAGGGAACATTTTTTCTTAGTGTGAAAAATATTTTAATAATCTGAAGAACCTAAAGCAGCACACTGGTGACTCACACACCAGCAAACTGAGACTACAACACACACACACACACACACACACACACACACACATGTTGTGTTTTCATGTTTTATGGGGACTTTCCATAGACATAATGATTTTTGTACTGTACAGACTGTATATTCTATTCCCTTACACTAACCCTATCCCTAAACCTACCCATCACAGGAAACATTCTGCATTTTTACATTTTCAAACAACATCACTTAGTATGATTTATAAGCTGATTTCCTCATGGGGACCAAAAAATGTCCCCACACGAACAAGGATTTCGGATATTGCCATCCTTGTGGGGACATTTTGTCCCCATAACGTAGGGTTTACCAGGCCACACACACACACACACATACACCCACACACACAGACACACACAGACACACACACACACACACTCACACACACACACACACACACACACACACACACACACACACACACACACACACACACACACACACACACACACACACACACACACACACACACACATACACACACGTTCTGTCAGAGACAGCTGCTCATGAGAACCTCCTGAAAACAGAAAACTGAACCAAAAACAAAGAAACTATATTTGTATGTAAAGAACAGGCTCTTTATTCTCATCACTGAAGGAAATTAAACACATCAATTAAAGGATAAGATCCACTACCATCCAAATGTTTGGGGTCAGAAAGATTTTATTTTAAATACAGTTTTTTACAATCACTTTGCTACTATTTTCAGAACCTTGATGTCATTTTTCAAAACTCTAGACACAAAACTCAAAACGGTTATCACTTGTAACACAGGCTGTCTAATGTTCAAAACATTGCATTGTGCATTCACATCTTTAAAGAAATCTTTCACTTGCACAATCATTGGTTCAAAAAACAAATTAACTGTGAAATACCATTGAAACATAACTATAGATCACCCACACACAACCAACCGATAGTTTCACTGTGTCATTGTTCGTACAATCATTAAATATTGTAGAGCAAAATAGGTGATCCAGGTTTCATTATGGTACTACATGTACAGTAAATACATCTCTGTAAAACTACTGCAGTAGTAGAGAGAATATTACAGACACAGTGGAATCATTGTGAACAAAGTTTGTAATATATTGATGCAAAACACTACAGTACAATCACAACATGGTTTTTTGAATCAAAGCAAAACTAATTAGCTATGAAATAGAAAAGAAAAGACAGTACTGTAAAACATCAAATGCAGTGTTCCTCAACTTGCTGTAAGAAACTAAACAGGAGTGATTACTGTACTTCTACACTGTCATCAACTCTGTGTTGTGGATTTGGCCACAGGTTCTCATCTACATCACAATGGATGTTGGAAAATGACATCTTGGAAAAAACCTTTGGCATGGCGAGTCCAGGCCTGACACTGCTCTGCTGTGATTGGCAGAATTGGACACGCAGTTACAGGGGCCTGCATCTATACAGTACTGTACTGTCAATACTGTACATAGTCTGAAAAGGTGGTACAGTATTTGGCACCATAGACACAGTGTCTGATGAAGCATTACAGTATGATAAAATATTAGGCTACATCCATGGATATTGTAGTCTAATTGGTTCATGCCATGCTAATTGGTGACAATGAATCTCATTATCTTGAAACTTTCATGATTTACTGTAAACATGGAAGATTGTGTGTCTGTTTCCATACAACTATGCATTAAGAGTAATGCAACAGTTACTTATCATTTTGAGCAGTTGTATCAGTTGATAGTTAGATCATTGTAAGGAAATGAATAGACACTCATTTGAAATGTAATGTGTGAATTGCCTTTTGAAATAGTAGTACTGTGATGTTAAGTTGTGTCATATTGAACAGGTGATTTTTGTTGAATGAACAAATGATCTAAGTTTTATGTGTATTGTCTCCAAGCAATTGAGAAAAGGGTTAGAGTTTTGAAAAATGTGCTTTTTGATCATTGGTTGTGAGTTTTGTGTCTAGAGTTGTGAAAAATGACATCAAGGTTCTGAAAATAGTAACAAAGTGATTGTAAAAAACTGTAGTATCATTACTGTAATCAAGGACACATTAAATTGATCAAAAGTTACAGTGAAGAAATTTATACTGTCTTCACTGTAACTGCATTAGTTTATAGTCTTCACTGCATTAGATTATATTTCAAATAAATGCTGAACTTTTGAACTTTCTATTCATCAAAGTCCTAAAGAAATGTATGACAGTTTCCATAGAAATATGAAGCAACTGTTTTCAACAATGATAATAATCATAAACGTTTCTTGAGCATCAAATGATTTCTGAAGGATCATGTGACACTGAAGACTGGAGTAATGATGCTGAAAATCACAGGAATAGATTACACTTTACTGTATATTCACACAGAAAACAGCTGATTTACACTAATATTCCACTTGTTTTACTGAATCATTGATCAAATAAATGCATCTTTGGTGAGCAGAAGAGACTCTTTCAGAAACATTAAACATGACCCTAAACTTTTGAATAGTAGTGTAGACATAAATGAAACAATATATCATTAATTGTCCACATGAAAATGAGATTATGAATTGCAGCAATAAAAAAGAGTTTTTCTTTATGTCTGACAGCATCAAGATCTACAGGAGTAATGACTAATGCCGGGATTTCTGCTCAAATTAGCAACAATTCTAGACAGTAAAACTACAGAATGATGTAATGCGTTACAATTGAAGTGTGTTATTCACCGTAATACGTAGTGTGATCTTGTGTGTAAGTGTGTTTTTGACAGTAATAGTGTGGTGTGTGTGTGTGTGTAAGTGTGTTTTTGACAGTAATAGTGTGGTGTGTGTGTGTGTGTAAGTGTGTTTTTGACAGTAATACACTGTAAAATATTTCCAGGATTTCACAAGATATAACTTTAATATTTCACAGTAAATTACATTATTGCCACTTCACAGGCTTTAACTGTGATATTTCACAATATAATACCGTATTTAGACTGTGAGAATAATGCCAGGCTATCACGAGGAGCTACGCTGAGCTCCTGATCTCCTCACTCGAGCGATTCAGCGGAAGGGTTTCAATGCCAAACTTTGTCAATTCGATGACTGTTTTTTATATGATAGTGCATGTTATTTAAAAGTATGAACCAAATTAGCATATTAGCGTTTCAAAAATGAAAATCCTGTCATTACAGTCCCTTATGATGTTCCAAACACATCCAAGATCCAAGAGATGTTCCGAGAGCTTTCTGATCCTGCCTATAGACTGCAATGTTATAACAGCTTTCAAGCCCCAGAATTGTAGTAAAAACATCTTTAAAATAGTCCATGTGACTCCAGTGGTTTAACCCTAACGCGGAGCGTCTGGCGTCTTCAGCGGAGCGTCTGGCGTCTTCAGCGGAGCGTCTGGCGTCTTCAGCGGAGCGTCTGGCGTCTTCAGCGGAGCGTCTGGCGTCTTCAGCGGAGCGTCTGGCGTCTTCAGCGGAGCGTCTGGCGTCTTCAGCGGAGCGTCTGGCGTCTTCAGCGGAGCGTCTGGCGTTTTCAGCGGAGCGTCTGGCGTCTTCAGCGGAGCGTCTGGCGTCTTCAGCGGAGCGTCTGACGTCTTCAGCGGAGCGTCTGGCGTCTTCAGCCGAGCGTCTGGCGTCTTCAGCGGAGCGTCTGGCGTCTTCAGCCGAGCGTCTGGCGTCTTCAACGGAGCGTCTGGCGTCTTCAGCGGAGCGTCTGGCGTCTTCAGCGGAGCGTCTGGCGTCTTCAGCGGAGCGTCTGGCGTCTTCAGCCGAGCGTCTGGCGTCTTCAGCCGAGCGTCTGGCGTCTTCAGCGGAGCGTCTGGCGTCTTCAGCGGAGCGTCTGGCGTCTTCAGCGGAGCGTCTGGCGTCTTCAGCGGAGCGTCTGGCGTCTTCAGCGGAGCGTCTGGCGTCTTCAGCGGAGCGTCTGGCGTCTTCAGCGGAGCGTCTGGCGTCTTCAGCGGAGCGTCTGGCGTCTTCAGCGGAGCGTCTGGCGTCTTCAGCGGAGCGTCTGGCGTCTTCAGCGGAGCGTCTGGCGTCTTCAGCGGAGCGTCTGGCGTCTTCAGGGGAGCGTCTGGCGTCTTCAGCGGAGCGTCTGGCGTCTACAGCGGAGCGTCTGGCGTCTTCAGGGGAGCGTCTGGCGTCTTCAGCGGAGCGTCTGGCGTCTTCAGCGGAGCGTCTGGCGTCTTCAGGGGAGCGTCTGGCGTCTTCAGCGGAGCGTCTGGCGTCTTCAGCGGAGCGTCTGGCGTCTTCAGCGGAGCGTCTGGCGTCTTCAGGGGAGCGTCTGGCGTCTTCAGCGGAGCGTCTGGCGTCTGGCGTCTTCAGCCGAGCGTCTGGCGTCTTCAGCGGAGCGTCTGGCGTCTTCAGCGGAGCGTCTGGCGTCTTCAGCCGAGCGTCTGGCGTCTTCAGCGGAGCGTCTGGCGTCTTCAGCGGAGCGTCTGGCGTCTTCAGCGGAGCGTCTGGCGTCTTCAGCGGAGCGTCTGGCGTCTTCAGCGGAGCGTCTGGCGTCTTCAGCGGAGCGTCTGGCGTCTTCAGCCGAGCGTCTGGCGTCTTCAGCGGAGCGTCTGGCGTCTTCAGCGGAGCGTCTGGCGTCTTCAGCGGAGCGTCTGGCGTCTTCAGCGGAGCGTCTGGCGTCTTCAGCGGAGCGTCTGGCGTCTTCAGCGGAGCGTCTGGCGTCTTCAGCGGAGCGTCTGGCGTCTTCAGCGGAGCGTCTGGCGTCTTCAGCGGAGCGTCTGGCGTCTACAGCGGAGCGTCTGGCGTCTTCAGCGGAGCGTCTGGCGTCTTCAGCGGAGCGTCTGGCGTCTACAGCGGAGCGTCTGGCGTCTTCAGCGGAGCGTCTGGCGTCTTCAGCAGAGCGTCTGGCGTCTACAGCGGAGCGTCTGGCGTCTTCAGCGGAGCGTCTGGCGTCTACAGCGGAGCGTCTGGCGTCTTCAGCCGAGCGTCTGGCGTCTTCAGCGGAGCGTCTGGCGTCTTCAGCGGAGCGTCTGGCGTCTGGCGTCTTCAGCGGAGCGTCTGGCGTCTTCAGCGGAGCGTCTGGCGTCTTCAGCGGAGCGTCTGGCGTCTTCAGCGGAGCGTCTGGCGTCTTCAGCCGAGCGTCTGGCGTCTTCAGCGGAGCGTCTGGCGTCTTCAGCGGAGCGTCTGGCGTCTTCAGCGGAGCGTCTGGCGTCTTCAGCGGAGCGTCTGGCGTCTTCAGCGGAGCGTCTGGCGTCTTCAGCGGAGCGTCTGGCGTCTTCAGCGGAGCGTCTGGCGTCTTCAGCGGAGCGTCTGGCGTCTTCAGCGGAGCGTCTGGCGTCTACAGCGGAGCGTCTGGCGTCTTCAGCGGAGCGTCTGGCGTCTTCAGCGGAGCGTCTGGCGTCTACAGCGGAGCGTCTGGCGTCTTCAGCGGAGCGTCTGGCGTCTTCAGCAGAGCGTCTGGCGTCTACAGCGGAGCGTCTGGCGTCTTCAGCGGAGCGTCTGGCGTCTACAGCGGAGCGTCTGGCGTCTTCAGCCGAGCGTCTGGCGTCTTCAGCGGAGCGTCTGGCGTCTTCAGCGGAGCGTCTGGCGTCTGGCGTCTTCAGCGGAGCGTCTGGCGTCTTCAGCGGAGCGTCTGGCGTCTTCAGCGGAGCGTCTGGCGTCTTCAGCGGAGCGTCTGGCGTCTTCAGCCGAGCGTCTGGCGTCTTCAGCGGAGCGTCTGGCGTCTTCAGCGGAGCGTCTGGCGTCTACAGCGGAGCGTCTGGCGTCTTCAGCGGAGCGTCTGGCGTCTACAGCGGAGCGTCTGGCGTCTTCAGCGGAGCGTCTGGCGTCTTCAGCGGAGCAAAACCTTCACTCGTTTGGGAGAAAAACAGATCACTGGCATTTACTCCCAAGGAAGGAAATATACTGGAAAGAATACATTTTAATACAACAATTAAAGTTCGATATAGTAACGCTCAATATAGCTTGACCATATGTCCAACGAAGGATCATATGTGCCCACGCTGCCTTTAGGACCCTCTAACCTTTCTACTGATCCCAGAGAAAGAGACAAACGGCCTTGTGGGTTACGTGGCCTTCGTGTCCTGCGTGTGCTACGTGCAATCTCAAAGTAAGATTGGAATGCACCTAAAAGAAACTGGTTATTTACATCACATGCATTTAAGAAAATATAATTTCACAAGCACAAAGAATATAAAAATTATTATGTGATAATGAATATATTTGATTATTGATTTTTATAAAGGAAGTATATAACCATTCAAAAGGATATATGATTATAGATGTATTTGAACAGGCAAGGGAGTTTGACCAACCCTTCAACACACATACACACACACACACACACACACACACACACACACACACACACACACACACACACACACACACACACACACACACACACACACACACACACACACACTCACACACACACACACGCACTCACACACTCACACACACACACGCACACACACACGCAAAGCACACACTCACACACACACACACACACACACACACACTCACACACGCACTCACACACACACACGCACTCACACACACATGCACACACACACACACACACACACACACGCGCACACACACACACACACACACGCAAAGCACACACACACACGCAAAGCACACACATACACACACACACACACACACACACACGCACTCACACACACACGCACTCACACACACATGCACACACACACACACACACACACTCACACACACACACGCACTCACACACTCACACACACACACACACACACACACGCACACACTCATACACACACTCTCTTCATGTCTGTGAAGGAGCCACAGATTATTAAGGCGTCTGGAATGTGATCATGTGACTCATAACCAGTTTTAAACACATAATCTCTTATTGTTTGCATCTTCAGCAACAGTGAAACGAACGCTATTATTAACCGTCACTAATGTGAGGTCAGACACGAGACGCTTCGGGATCGTGAAGAGAAAGGCCAAACTCCGGCATCAGTTCTTCAGCAGTTATAGATCCTGCATGATCATCTATAGTTATGAAGCGGACAGGACTCGTGTGTGTGTTCATGAGGACACTTACAGTCACTGAGGAACAGGGTCTCATAACTGAACACTCAGGGTTCATCATGAGCTGTCCCGCCGCTGGTTACGGGGATTATAGCACACGCATGATGTGAGCAGATTCTGCTATAATAACTGTCATGACGAGTGACTGATCTCAGTGCCGGCAGGGAGAAACATCAGGTCATCAACACTACTGAGGGATTTCACCGAACCTCCCCAACTGATCACAACACATTAACACAACTGCTTCTGAATGTTGAAATATGCAAATTAAATATGATGTATTTAAATATGCACTCATTTGCATACATTTGCAGAACTGATTCTGAACATTGGATGAAGCAAGATTCACAATTCACTTTACTTTCATTTCCTGACGAATGAAACTAATACATTTTCGCCATGTGTTTAGGAATAAATAAATCAGGCGATGAAATATGAATAACCCATCAGAATATAGATATGAATAAAACTGTGTGTAAAGAGATTTCTGATTCAAAATCATGAAATCTACAGACGCGAAGAGATCAAGTGCAATGAAATAAACACTTAAATGTGTGTTTTGGATGTTTTCTGAAGAAGCAAAGACTGTAATAGAAGCAAAACTGAACAAAACCTCAAAATTGAGCAGCGCTTGAAAATCAGTAGCTTTGCCTGTTCAAATCACGATTTATATGAAGTGTGTCTTTAACAACTGTATATACTTACATTTAAATGAATCATTTGATTCATCACACACACACACACGCACGCACGCACGCACACACACACACACACACTGTGACGTGCCTCTAGGCCCGTACTGCTGAGGTAGTTATTAATGTGAAACACCTGCAGAGGATTATAAGGTAATGGTTCTCTGACTTGGGCTGGCTTTGGTTACCCTCTGGTTTTCTGTTATTTTGGGTTGCTGTTTTATTTGTTATTTGTTTGCTTTATGTATTAGTTTAGTTTGGGAAGTTATGTTCGCAGGCCTGTGTTATTGGAACGTGCTTTTGTGTTTTGCGTTAATTACGTAACTTATTCTTTATTATCAATAAAGACTCTTTGACTGGCTTTTGTTCTCGTTGCCTCCCTCATTTGTCGCGGCTTAGAGCCACACACACACACACACACACACACACACACACACACACACACACACACACACACACCTCTGATATAAGGTGTGAGTGTGAATATTTCTGGGAAGGGTTCAGATCTCGGGTACGGAAACCTCTGGAGAACATGGCATCATCATCATCATCATCATCATCAGCTTCACACAACGGTGTAATATTCAGTTTTTACTCTTCAGCTTTAATTATTTCAGTTGTGAGGTTTTAAATGTAACTTTAGTTTGATTAGCCTTCAGTGATCAGTGAGTGAGTGTTGAGAACGAGGCCTGGAGTAAACCTCTACAACTGGCTCTGTGCTGTAATGAAGTGTGTGTGTGTGTGTGTGTTCAGTGTTCCACAGTCTCCATCAGTGAAGCTCAGGCTCCCTTTATCAACACCAAACCACACGTGTTCCTGTTTCTCATATTACACTGAATATCATGAAGAATTATCATTAAAGTCACAAAGTAAAGGGACATTTACTTTTATCTCTCACATATTTTTGTTTATTTATCAAAGCAACATCCCAATCTTTCCCACACACACCTGTTCGGGAATCACTCCAAGTGCTAATGGATTATATAATAGAATAAAGATATAGAATTCACCCAAAAATGAAAACTCTGTCATTATTCACTCCGCCGTTCAAAACCAGAATAACTTCTTTTCTTCTAAAGAACACAGATATCCTGAGAACTGAGAACCAGAAGAACCAAAACTGCTGCCCACAAACCGAAGACAGAAGAACGAAACTTCCACAGAAGAATGAGTCACACAACTTCACACAACACCAGGGACAGAACTCAGATTTATTAACAAATAATTATAATAATTGACCCAATTGTTTTTTCTTTATTGTATTCAAGTTTAGGGAATCTGAGATACCAACGAACCACTATAATCAATATAATATTAATACTGTCATGGCCCCTGCAGGGTTAGGAGGGTCGTTAGTGATTGGAGCCACCTGGCCTCAGGGTGTTTAAACTGCTTCACTAACCACTCTTATCTCTCTCTCTGCTCCTCCAGGTATGATCCTGTTTTGTTTGTTCCTTTGTAGTTTTACTTAGTTTCCACTCAGTCATGTTCACACACACACACAGATTCACGCATCCCTACACTTTACATACACCTTACATCATGGCATTTTCACACCTCATTCCTTTTTCTTTGTTTAAAGTTAATAGTTTTTGGTTTACAATAAAGAACCTTTTTGATTGGCCTATACCTGTTATTCGTGTCCCCTCATTTTTGCCACAGGCTATGAGCCGGTTTGTGACAAGTGGGGGCTCGTCCTTAAGTTAAAGTTAATTGTACTTTAGTCTTACTTTAGTATTCTAGTTTACTTTAACATTGTGTCATAGTTGGTTAAAGTTTTGTCTAGTTTGTCTTTGTCTTATCATTGATAAGTCTGTTCATTTTTAGTTTGGCTTATTTGACTATTGTTTTATAGTTCACTTGGGTTAGTAGTTTTGTTAGTTTAGTTCAAATTGCCAATGTTTTGCTTGAGGGGATACTTTGGTTGGGCCAATATTTTTGCAGAGAGCGTTGAGAGCCATGTGTTCCATTTTTGTTCAGTTAGCTTTGTAGCTAAATTTGTTTAGCCATTCACTCTGTGCCTTTTCTGGGTTTTTGTTCAGGTGGGAGTCCTCTCCTGTTGAGGCTCATCAGCGAGTGTCAATAGGAGGCTCGTGGTGACTTGTCATACGTGTCAGCGTACAAGCAAGCCAAACCAGGTTGTAAAGCCAGCACCTTTATATTCAATACCAGCAGCCTTTTCCTTGCGTACCATAACTTCAAAATCAGTAGTTAAAGCATTAACTCAATTTATTTCAATATTTGGGATTCCAAAAATCATCCAGTCAGATCAGGGGTCTAACTTTTCCTCCCATTTATTTGCTCAGGTTCTCAAGCAGCTTAAAGTTAAACACAACAAGTCTACTGCGTTCCATGCCCAGAGCCAGGGAGCTTTGGAACGTTTTCATCAAACTTTAAAATCCTTGCTTCGTGCTTACTGTACAGAACTGTCTGCAGATTGGGAGGAGGGGTTACCTTGACTGCTACTAGCTGCTCGTGAGGTAGTGCAGGAAAGCACAGGGTTTAGCCCTAATGACTTAGTGTTTGGTCATAAGGTACGTGGGCCTTTAGCAGTGCTGCAAGATGGTTGTTTGCCCGAGGAACCACCTTGGAACCTTATTGACTATGTAAACGGTTTTAAGCTGAAGTTGTATAGGGCTGGTAAACTGGCGAAAGAAAAACTAGAATGTTCTCAAAAGAAAATGAAACAGAGATATGACAGACAGGCTGAGCTGCGTGAGTTTGGTCCTGGTGATCGTGTACTCGCTCTTTTGCCTCTTGTAAGTTCACCTTTTCAGGCAAAATACTGTGGTCCTTTTACTGTGTTGCGCAAAGTGTCAGATTTGACACATCTTATTGAAACCCCTGGTCATAGGAAGTCTTCTAAGTTGTGCCATGTGAACCTGTTAAAATGTTATCATTCCCGTGATCTAAGCAAAGTTGAAGGCACTCCAGCAGTGAGGTCAGCGTTGACTGCTGCCCCAGTCACTGCATCGTGTGGCTTTAGCTTTGTGGAGGGGAAGAAGAGGAGGTAGTTATGGTTTCGGATGAGGTCTTACAAGGTCGGCTGAAAAACTCCCAGACTTTGGAAAACCTTGGGGTTTTGGTAGATCATTTAGATTCTGAGAAACGTGATGAATTAGTAGCTCTTATTAGAAACTACCCCGTTTTGTTTTCTGACACCCCATCGCAAACCCACTTAATTGAGCATGACCTAGACATCGGAGATGCTAAGCCTATCAAACAGAGATTTTATCGTGTATCTGAGGAGAAGAGACTGCAATTGGAAACAGAGGTGCAGTATATGTTGGACAATGGTATTGCTGAGCCATGTTGTTCAAATTGGGCTTCACCCTGCCTTCTGGTTAATAAGTCTGATTCCACTTTCAGACCCTGCACTGATTATAGGAAAGTAAAGAATGTTACTGAAGCAGACCTTTACCCTCTTCCTAAGATGGAGGACTGTATTGATCAAGTTGGGTCAGCAAAGTATGTTAGTAAATTTGATCTTTTAAAGGGATATTGGCAAGTACCCCTTATCAAAAGAGAATGTGACATTGCTGCCTTTATAACTCCATCTGGTTTGTTCTCTTATACAGTGATGCCTTTCGGCTTGCGGAATGCTCCAGCCACCTTCCAGAGACTGATGAATCGGGTGGTCTCAGGTCTGGAAGGGTGTGCCGTGTATTTAGACGAAGTGGTCGTCTACTCGGACTCCTGGGAGGAGCATGTCCGGAGAGTGCAAGCCCTGTTTGGAAGACTGGTGTGGGCCAAGTTGACTATCAATTTGGCAAAGTGTGAGTTTGCCAAAGCTACAGTCACATACCTAGGCAAGGTTGTTGGTCAGGGTTTTGTTTGTCCCGTGGAAGCCAAGGTTCAGGCTGTGAAGCAGTTCCCACAGCCCTCCACAAAGAAAGAACTGATGCGCTTCCTGGGAATGGCGGGGTACTACCGTGCTTTCTGTAAAAACTTTTCGGTAGTAGTGTCCCCAATGACCAATCTGTTGAAGGCCAAGGCTGAATTTATCTGGTCCACCCAATTTCAAGAGGCATTTGATGCAGTTAAGGTTCTTTTGTGTTTGGCACCCGTGTTGGCAGCACCAAATTTTGGGAAACCTTTCAAATTGCAGGTAGACGCCAGCCAAATTGGTGCTGGGGCTGTGCTTCTCCAGGAAAATGATGACAATGTTGAGTGTCCGGTCAGTTTCTTCTCCCGGAAATTTAATAAGTATCAGCAAAATTATTCGGTAATTGAAAAGGAGGCTTTAGGACTCATCTGGGCTCTACAGCACTTCGAAGTCTACGTTGGTTCAGGTTTGACCCCTTTAACTGTGTTCACTGACCACAACCCACTAATTTTTCTGAAGTCCCTGCAAAATCCCAACCAGCGCCTGATGCGTTGGGCTTTGTTCTTGCAACCATTCAACCTTGATGTTAGACACATTAGTGGTGAGGATAATATCATTGCTGATGCCCTGTCCCGTGCGCCGTTACCCTAGTTTGTATCTTCTTTCTGCTGACCCCTGCTAGCTGTCGGTGCCTCTTTCTCTTAAATTTGAAAATGGTGACGGTTTGAAAGCTCCGTCGAATCAATTCATTAATCCTTGATTTTCTTTTTTACCACTCATTTATAAACAAGCACTTTCTATTTTTATATCATGGGAACTTATCCTCGATACTATTCCTTATAAAAAACAATCGGATTGCTTTGATATCGCTACTTAGACCCAACTTTGCGAATCTCGGCTACTAGCCTTTAGTCCGCTAGCATTTCACGCGTGGCCTCGCGCCTATTGACCGTCTGATTTTACACCCGTTTCACTGAAAGGATATAGGTTATATCCAGCATTTCAGTCCTAAATTACTAGTGATATTGGTAGTATCACTACTAATCTACTGTTCATCTGTTATGGCGAACATATCAGATGTGTGTCTAACGTTACCTCTGAGTGCAGGTGAGGACACATTCAAACTCATTTCGGTACGATTGGAGCTTGAATCAGTGGAGAAACAGATCCGTGGTCTGCTAGAGAGGCAAGCCGAGCTGCGGGATCGGCGATCAGCGCTTGAAACGTCACGCGCCGATGCACACAAGTCAGTGGTTAGTAACTTTTTGACTCCGACTTCGTCCACTCCGTGCGTTTCTCTGCCCAGGAGGACGCGATCATCTCTGGCATCATTCACTCCGGCACCAACCCAACACAATGGACCCTGGGTGATCCCACAGCGGAAGACACGAGCCAGGACCAGAGCAAGAACCTCCCCGCCCCTCCCGGTCTTCGAGATCTCCACCCGGAACCGCTTCTCCCCTCTTCGCGAGTCGGAACGCGACGACGCCGTGATCATCGGCACTTCCATGGTCCGTCATGTCCGCGCTACCTCAGGTAAGGGTAAGGTGCGCACTCACTGCCTTCCTGGTGCTCGTGTTCTTGATGTCGCCGCACAGGTTCCCGAAATCCTGAACGGTGACGAGCGCGTCGGAGCTGTGGTGCTTCACGCTGGAACAAACGATATCAGGCTGCGGCAGACGGAGGTTCTGAAGAAGGACTACAGGAGCCTGATCGAAACGGTACGCAGCACAGCGCCTGAGGCAACGATCATCGTGTCTGGACCGCTTCCCACGTACCGACAAGGACAGGAAAGGTTCAGTAGATTATTTGCACTTAATGAATGGTTAATGTCATTGTGTAATGAACAAAAACTGCTCTTTGTAAATAATTGGAATCTGTTCTGGGAGCGACCTAGGCTCTACCGTGCTGATGGCCTGCACCCCAGCAGAGCCGGAGCGGCTGTTCTGTCGGACAATATCTCCAAGACGTTACACACCGTATGACTAGAAAATCAAATTCCAAATCACAGTCTTTGCTGTGCCAATTTAATTGATATAAGTAGTGTAGAATATTATATAGAAACTGTGTCTATTCCTCGTTTAGTGAGGCCAAATAATAAATCCACTGTAGGATCCAGGAAAAATCTTATTGTAATTAAACCTGAAAATCTAAATATCAGTGAACAAAAACAATTTCTAAAACTAGGTCTTCTAAACATTAGATCGCTCACACCTAAGGCGGTTATTGTAAATGAAATGGTCACAGATAATAGCTTCGATGTACTTTGCCTTACTGAAACCTGGCTTAAACCAAACGAGTATTTCGGTCTAAATGAGTCTACCCCGCCAGGATACTGTTATAAGCATGAGCCCCGTCTGATCGGTCGTGGCGGCGGTGTTGCAACAATCTATAGAGATATTCTTAATGTAACTCAGAAAACAGGTCACAGGTTTAATTCGTTTGAAGTACTGGTGCTAAACGTTGCGCTCTTAGATGTAAGAAATAAATCCCTATTATCTCTAGCCTTGGCTACTGTATATAGACCTCCAGGACCATATGCTGATTTCCTAAAAGAGTTTGCAGACTTTCTCTCAGATCTATTGGTCAATGCCGATAAAGCAATAATTGTTGGAGATTTTAACATACACGTAGATAACACAAACGATGCGTTAGGGACTGCGTTTACAGATTTATTAAACTCCTTTGGGGTCAAGCAGAATGTCAGTGGTCCCACTCATCGTCTAAATCATACACTAGATTTAATTATATCATACGGAACCAATCCAACCGATATAGATATTATACCGCAAAGTGACGATCTCACCGATCATCACATGGTAACTTGTATAATACGCACTGCTGAAATTTGTCATGTTGCGCCACGTTATAGACCAGGCAGAACAATCCTTCCAACCACTATAGATAGATTCTCAAATAGCTTACCTGATCTATCTCAGCTGCTCAGTGAACCCAAACAAACAGATGAACTAGAGGAAATGACTAGCAGTTTGAGCACCATTTTCTCTAGTACATTAGATATTGTTGCACCAATTAGATCAAAAAAGGTTAGAGAGAAAACTAAAGCACCATTGTACAACAGTGCTACGCATGCTATCAAGAGAGAAACTCGTAACCTAGAGCGTAAATGGAAACAAACTAATTTAGAGGTCTTTAGAATCGCGTGGAAAGACAGTATGTCTCGTTATAAAAAGGCTCTAAAAGCAGCCAGGGCTGAGCATCTCCGCAAACTAATAGAAAATAACCAAAATAATCCAAGGTTTTTATTTAACACCGTGGCTAGACTAACAAATAAACAGACATCACCCGAGCAAATTATTCCGTTACAGTATAGCTGTAATGATTTTATGAACTACTTCAATGAGAAAATAGAAAGCATCCGAAACACAATTGTAAATGTACAATCCTCTATGGTGTCTTATGATTCAGCCTCAACTATCGCCCCTCAAGAACAACTACACCGCTTTACAACTATAGGACAGGAAGAGCTAAATAAACTTATCATTGCATCTAAACCAACAACATGTTTATTAGATCCAATACCAACTAAATTTCTGAAAGAAGTGTTACCTGTAGTGGAAGAGCCTCTTCTTAATATTATTAACTCGTCTTTATCTTTAGGTCATGTTCCAAAAATATTCAAGCTGGCAGTAATAAAACCTCTCATTAAGAAACCGCAATTAGATCCAAATAACTTAGCAAATTACAGACCCATTTCAAATCTTCCATTTATGTCTAAAATACTAGAAAAGACTGTGTCCGCTCAATTGTGCTCTTTCATGCAAGAAAATGAGATCTATGAAAAATTTCAGTCAGGATTCAGACCGCATCATAGCACAGAAACTGCGCTAGTTAAAATTACAAATGATTTACTTTTAGCTTCTGACCAAGGCTGTATCTCAATACTAGTTCTACTCGATCTTAGTGCTGCGTTTGACACTATCGATCATAAAATACTCTTGGATCGACTACAAAACTACACTGGTGTTCAGGGACAGGCATTAAGCTGGTTCAGATCGTATTTATCAGAGCGTTACCATTTTGTTTGTTTAAATGGGGAAAAATCGAAGATAACGTCAGTAGACTATGGAGTGCCGCAAGGATCAGTGTTAGGCCCTCTGCTATTCTCAATATATATGCTGCCACTTGGTAATATTATAAGAAAACATGGAATTAATTTCCACTGTTATGCCGATGACACTCAATTATATATTTCATCACGGCCAGATGAAAACACTAACTCATCAAAATTGACAGAGTGTCTTAAAGATATAAAATGCTGGATGACGCATAATTTCCTGCTACTAAATCCAGATAAAACGGAGGTATTACTTGTTGGTCCAAAAAACTATCCACAAAACCACTTACAATACAACTTTAATATAGAAGGATGTCCTGTTACTTTATCCTCTACGGTAAAAGACCTGGGAGTTATACTAGACCACAACTTGTCTTTCGAAAATCATATTTCATATGTTACAAGAACGGCCTTTTTCCATCTTAGAAACATTGCTAAATTACGTAACATGCTATCTGTTTCCGATGCAGAAAAGTTAGTTCATGCATTCATGACCTCGAGACTAGATTACTGTAATGCTTTATTAGCCGGTTGTCCTGCATCCTCAATAAACAAGCTACAGTTAGTGCAAAATGCAGCTGCTAGAGTTCTTACTAGGTCAAGAAAATATGATCATATAACACCAATTTTATCATCTCTACACTGGTTACCTATCAAGTTCCGTATCAATTACAAAGTACTATTACTGACCTATAAAGCCCTAAATGGTTTAGCTCCTGTGTATTTAATGGACCTTCTATCGCCCTACAATCCATCGCGTTCTTTAAGATCACTAAATTCGAGGCTTCTAGTCATTCCTAGGATATCTAAGTCCACTAAAGGAGGGAGGGCGTTCTCACATTTAGCTCCTAAACTCTGGAATAGCCTTCCTGATATTGTTCGAGGCTCTGACTCGCTGTCCCAGTTTAAAACTAGATTAAAGACGCATCTTTTTAGCCAAGCATTTACATAATGCTTACCTTTTATTATACTGCTGAATCAGGTCAAATGCATTTAATACTATAAAACTTGAAGAGACTGTAGGTTATCTGTATAGGTTGCATAGTATTTGCAGTCATTACGTTCCTGTGTATATTGCGTGAATGACGGGTGGTTGGGCAGATATTGTGTTGCGGTAGGTAGTATGCCATACGGAACCGTTGTCCACTGAAACTGCATTAACGCACCAGTGGGGCTCGACAGCCTTAGTCAACGGGTTGGCGCGTATGGTTGGGTTGCGGAGAGATTGTGAGATTGTGGTTAGGTCTCAGCAGCAGGAGGGACGTAGAGGTCAGTAAGCTGGGCTGAGTTGAGTGGGGGACGGAGGGGGGTGATTTTGGGACGCAAGAGTCACTGTATTCATGTTTTGTCTTTTACGCCTGTGTTATGGAAATCATCATTATGAACAGCAGCTACGCTAATTATTTTCCCTTTGCTTTTCTGCTGTTATCTCGGGACGCGAGTCCCGAGAAAATGGCGTTCGTCAGCTCCAGTTTGTATCCAGCCTCTCACGGAGACTTCAGATGCTCCAATCACAAAGCCTATGAAGTGACGACTCAGCACGGGCGATATGGACTCTCTATGGTGGACGCCACTGATCCTCAACAACTCGTCTTAAGACCGGCGTGCATACTTGGACTTCCAAAAAATACTCTAAATGTTCCGATCCAATCTGACTTGTAATGCTGCCCGAATCATGCACTGTTCCTTCGTTGGCCAGAGGAGAACTGGCCCCCCGACTGAGTCTGGTTTCTCCCAAGGTTTTTTTCTCCATTCTGTCACCTGATGGAGTTTTGGTTCCTTGCCACTGTTGCCTTGGCTTTTGGCTTGCTTAGTTGGGGACATTTAACATTTAATATTCAATAATATTATTGATCTGCCTTACTTAAGGTGGACGTTGACGCAATTTCTTTTAGAAACAAACTTTGTTATATTGTTATATTGTTTTTGTTATATTGTTTTCATGTTATCACTGTGAAGCGCTTTGATACAATCTGTATTGTAAAAAGCGCTATATAAATAAAGGTGACTTGACTTGACTTGACTTAAATTGCTCCCCAGGTACCAGGGCTGCAGAGTTGGAGGGACGGACAGTCAGTCAGGGGACGCGGGGTGACTGCTAGGAGCTGGGACTGGTATAGATATATATTTGTTTTTGGGGCACTTTGGATTGTTTTAAATATGTTGGGCCAAATTTTGGGTTGAGGGTGGGACCCTCATTTTAAGGAGGGGGGTGTCATGGCCCCTCCTCTGCCTGGCAGGGGCGGTTCCTCCTGCAGGGTTAGGAGGGTCGTTAGTGATTGGAGCCACCTGGCCTCAGGGTGTTTAAACTGCTTCACTAACCACTCTTATCTCTCTCTCTGCTCCTCCAGGCATGATCCTGTTTTGTTTGTTCCTTTGTAGTTTTACTTAGTTTCCACTCAGTCATGTTCACACACACACACAGATTCACGCATCCCTACACTTTACATACACCTTACATCATGGCATTTTCACACCTCATTCCTTTTTCTTTGTTTAAAGTTAATAGTTTTTGGTTTACAATAAAGAACCTTTTTGATTGGCCTATACCTGTTATTCGTGTCCCCTCATTTTTGCCACAGGCTATGAGCCGGTCTGTGACACTGTGATAATATTAATACACACACACACACACAGACGCACACACGCACACGCGCACACACTCAGACGCACACACTCAGACGCGCACACGTGCACACACACTCAGACGCGCACACGCGCACACACACTCAGACGCGCACACGCGCACACACACTCAGATGCGCACACACTCAGGCGCGCACACACACACACACACACTCAGACGCGCACAAACACACACACACACACACTCAGACCCACACATACACACACACACACTCAGATGCACACACACACACACACACACACACAATACATTAAATGAGATGAGCCGTCGTGTGTTCAGATCTCAGAACCATTCTGAAACAGACACACACTTTACAAGATGATGAATTTACTGTATGTGGAAACATCACAAAACCAAAACCAAGCCATGTTCTGACACTGGTGATGATAACATGTATAATTTCCCATCATCCCAGTTTAAAAATAATATTCTTGAACTGATTAATGTCCAACAATGCTTTAAAGGTTTCTGCACTGTATTATATAAACATTACAAATCACAATGTTTATTATGATGAGTGCAAGATTAAGAACACTTTTCCTCAGTAGCTATTTACCAAACTATTCAGATTCAATTTAAGACCTTTCAAACGAAATAAAAATTATTTCATTAATTAAAGACATCAGAGAGTAAAACTGTATATTAGACTCGTGTTGACTCGTGTTTGCTGTGACCTGTTTCTCGGAACACCTGTGATATATCAGGGAAAGCCTCTCAGATTATCAAACTATCGTCATGATCTTCCACTGAAGAGTTTCTCAGGAACTGACTGTTGCACAACACCGGCGCTGCTCCACTAAACATCTACACAATGTGCTTACTGTAATGTGCTTATATGTAAATTACAGGTTTTTTTATTCGCTTTGGCACTATTTTCACAAGTGAAGTGTACATTCTCAAAACTCTTAGTACTACAATCACAACAGATCATCAAAAGGGGACTTTTTTCAAACATTTTAGCATGTTTTCGATTGTGTTCGTACAATACACAAAATCACACCGTGAAAAAACGTGTTTGGGCGGCGATTAGACGTCTTTTACATGCAAAGTTGTTTGTTGGGTAGTTTGCTAAGTTTCAAATGATTATTGATCAGCAAGCATAAACATAAGCGACAGCTCCTGAATTCACTCACTCGTTCACACTATATTAGTGGAGTATATTAGTGGAGTAATGTAGTGGAGTATATTAGTGGAGTAATGTAGTGGAGTATATTAGTGGAGTAATGTAGTGGAGTATATTAGTGGAGTACTGTAGTGGAGTAATGTAGTGGAGTATATTAGTGGAGTAATGTAGTGAAGTATATTAGTATTAAAAAAAAGTATAAAAAAAAAAAAAAAGATTTGTGGAGTATATTAGTGGAGTACTGTAGTGGAGAAATGTAGTGGAGTATATAAGTGGAGTAATGTAGTGGAGTAAATTAGTGGAGTAATGTGGTGGAGTATATTAGTGGAGTAATGTAGAGGAGTATATTAGTGGAGTAATGTAGTGGAGTAATGTAGTGGAGTATATTAGTGGAGTAATGTAGTGGAGTATATTAGTGGAGTACATTAGTGGAGTAATGTAGTGGAGTATATTAGTGGAGTAATGTAGTGGAGTATATTAGTGGAGTAATGTAGTGGAGTATATTAGTGGAGTAATGTAGTGGAATATATTAGTGGAGTACTGTAGTGGAGTATATTAGTGGAGTATATTAGTGGAGTAATGTAGTGGAGTGTATTAGTGGAGTACTGTAGTTGAGTATATTAGTGGAGTAATGTAGTGGAGTATATTAGTGGAGTACTGTAGTGGAGTATATTAGTGGAGTAATGTAGTGGAGTATATTAGTGGAGTAATGTAGTGGAGTATATTAGTGGAGTACTGTAGTGGAGTATATTAGTGGAGTAATGTAGTGGAGTATATTAGTGGAGTACTGTAGTGGAGTATATTAGTGGAGTAATGTAGTGAAGTATATTAGTGGAGTACTGTAGTTGAGTATATTAGTGGAGTAATGTAGTGGAGTATATTAGTGGAGTATATTAGTGGAGTACTGTAGTGGAGTATATTAGTGGAGTAATGTAGTGAAGTATATTAGTGGAGTACTGTAGTTGAGTATATTAGTGGAGTAATGTAGTGAAGTATATTAGTGGAGTACTGTAGTTGAGTATATTAGTGGAGTAATGTAGTGGAGTATATTAGTGGAGTAATGTAGTGGAGTATATTAGTGGAGTACTGTAGTGGAGTATATTAGTGGAGTAATGTAGTGGAGTATATTAGTGGAGTAATGTAGTGGAGTATATTAGTGGAGTACTGTAGTTGAGTATATTAGTGGAGTACTGTAGTGGAGTATATTAGTGGAGTAATGTAGTTGAGTATATTAGTGGAGTAATGTAGTGGAGTATATTAGTGGAGAACTGTAGTTGAGTATATTAGTGGAGTAATGTAGTGGAGTATATTAGTGGAGTAATGTAGTGGAGTATATTAGTGGAGTACTGTAGTGGAGTATATTAGTGGAGGAATGTAGTGGAGTATATTAGTGGAGAACTGTAGTGGAGTATATTAGTGGAGTACTGTAGTGGAGTATATTAGTGGAGTACTGTAGTGGAGTATATTAGTGGAGTAATGTAGTGGAGTATATTAGTGGAGTAATGTAGTGGAGTATATTAGTGGAGTACTGTAGTGGAGTATATTAGTGGAGGAATGTAGTCGAGTATATTAGTGGAGTATATTAGTGGAGTACATTAGTGGAGTAATGTAGTGGAGTATATTAGTGGAGTAATGTAGTGGAGTATATTAGTGGAGTAATGTAGTGGAGTATATTAGTGGAGTAATGTAGTGGAGTATATTAGTGGAGTACTGTAGTGGAGTATATTAGTGGAGGAATGTAGTGGAGTATATTAGTGGAGTACTGTAGTGGAGTATATTAGTGGAGTATATTAGTGGAGTACATTAGTGGAGTAATGTAGTGGAGTATATTAGTGGAGTACTGTAGTGGAGTATATTAGTGGAGTATATTAGTGGAGTACATTAGTGGAGTAATGTAGTGGAGTATATTAGTGGAGTAATGTAGTGGAGTATATTAGTGGAGTACTGTAGTGGAGTATATTAGTGGAGTATATTAGTGGAGTATATTAGTGGAGGAATGTAGTGGAGTATATTAGTGGAGTACTGTAGTGGAGTATATTAGTGGAGTATATTAGTGGAGTACATTAGTGGAGTAATGTAGTGGAGTATATTAGTGGAGTAATGTAGTGGAGTATATTAGTGGAGTAATGTAGTGGAGTATATTAGTGGAGTACTGTAGTGGAGTATATTAGTGGAGGAATGTAGTGGAGTATATTAGTGGAGTACTGTAGTGGAGTATATTAGTGGAGTACTGTAGTGGAGTATATTAGTGGAGTACTGTAGTGGAGTATATTAGTGGAGTAATGTAGTGGAGTATATTAGTGGAGTAATGTAGTGGAGTATATTAGTGGAGTAATGTAGTGGAGTAATGTAGTGGAGTATATTAGTGGAGTATATTAGTGGAGTATATTAGTGGAGTAATGTAGTGGAGTAATGTAGTGGAGTACATTAGTTGAGTAATGTAGTGGAGTAATGTAGAGGAGTATATTAGTGGAGTAATGTAGTGGAGTATATTAGTGGAGTAATATAGTGGAGTATATTAGTGGAGTACTGTAGTGGAGTATATTAGTGGAGTATATTAGTGGAGTATATTAGTGGAGTACTGTAGTGGAGTAATATAGTGGAGTATATTAGTGGAGTACTGTAGTGGAGTATATTAGTGGAGTATATTAGTGGAGTATATTAGTGGAGTAATGTAGTGGAGTATATTAGTGGAGTAATGTAGTGGAGTATATTAGTGGAGTATATCAGTGGAGTATATTAGTGGAGTACTGTAGTGGAGTATATTAGTGGAGTATATTAGTGGAGTAATGTAGTGGAGTACATTAGTTGAGTAATGTAGTGGAGTAATGTAGAGGAGTATATTAGTGGAGTAATGTAGTGGAGTATATTAGTGGAGTAATATAGTGGAGTATATTAGTGGAGTAATGTAGTGGAGTATATTAGTGGAGTAATGTAGTGGAGTATATTAGTGGAGTATATTAGTGGAGTAATGTAGTGGAGTAATGTAGAGGAGTATATTAGTGGAGTATATTAGTGGAGTAATGTAGTGGAGTATATTAGTGGAGTACTGTAGTGGAGTATATTAGTGGAGTAATGTAGTGGAGTATATTAGTGGAGTAATGTAGTGGAGTATATTAGTGGAGTATATTAGTGGAGTAATGTAGTGGAGTATATTAGTGGAGTAATGTAGTGGAGTAATGTAGTGGAGTATATTAGTGGAGTAATTAGTGGAGTAACCCTAACCCTATTAGTGGAGTAATTACTAACCCTAACCCTAACCCTAACCCTAATGTAGTGGATTATATTAGTGAAGTATATTAGTGGAGTAATGTAGTGGCGTAATGTAGTGGAGTAATGTAGTGGAGTATATTAGTGGAGTAATGTAGTGGAGTATATTAGTGGAGTAATGTAGTGGAGTATATTAGTGGAGTATATTAGTGGAGTAATGTAGTGGAGTATTTTAGTGGAGTAATGTAGTGGAGTATATTAGTGGAGTATATTAGTGGAGTAATGTAGTGGAGTATATTAGTGGAGTAATGTAGTGGAGTATATTAGTGGAGTAATGTAGTGGAGTATATTAGTGGAGTAATGTAGTGGAGTATATTAGTGGAGTATATTAGTGGAGTAATGTAGTGGAGTATATTAGTGGAGTAATGTAGTGGAGTATATCAGTCGAATAATGTAGTTGAGTATATTAGTAGAGTAATGTAGTGGAGTAATGTAGTGGAGTATATTAGTAGAGTAATGTAGTGGAGTATATTAGTGAAGTATATTAGTGGAGTAATGTAGTAGAGTATATTAGTGGAGTATATTAGTGGAGTATATTAGTGGAGTAATGTAGTGGAGTATATTAGTGGAGTAATGTAGTGGAGTATATTAGTGGAGTATATTAGTGGAGTAATGTAATGGAGTATATTAGTGGAGTAATGTAGTAGAGTATATTAGTGGAGTATATTAGTGGAGTATATTAGTGGAGTATATTAGTGGAGTAATGTAGTGGTGTAATGTAGTGGAGTATATTAGTGGAGAAATGTAGTGGAGTATATTAGTGGAGTAATGTGTCCACTGATATACTCCACTAATATACTCCACTACATTACGCAACTACATTATTCCACTGATATACTCCACTAATATACTCCTCTACATTACTCCACTAAATATCTTCACTAAATATCTTTATTATAAATATAAATTAGAAGTAAATTCAGGAGAATGCCAGGACAAGCAGTCACTCTGCGAGAACGACAAGAGCGCGTAAGTTGTTTTTTCTTAATATCCAGTTCTCCTGTTGCTCTGTTTACCATTTGTCAAGTAAGTAGGGTTAATTTCGATTCTTTGCTTATTTGTAATTTTTATCTTCACTAAATATCTTTATTTTAATTAGACGCGTTCCTATTTTGAATATCTGCCGTCTTAAGGGTTGTAGTCTGTTTGTTATTGTAGCACTTAAGTATTGCTGTTCATAACAGCTAGTTTCGATTTCGGCCATTCTCGGGATATTTGCTTTCGCTATGCTAATTGCAAGGACTACCACAGCTGTCCTCACTCAGGCGATTGATAGCATTATATCTATGTAGTGTGCGCGCTGTCGCGGAAGCGTCAGCGGAAGCATTCAGCTCTCGTATTCAGCCTCCTCGTGTGAAGACCGACTCGGGTAAAGACCTGCGACTCTACCTGTGCAACTCCACCGAGCAAGGACACCTGCAAGGCACTTAAGTATCTTCTTCACCTTTTCCTTTCCCACCTTTTTCTTATTTCCCTTAATCATCATGTGCTTTCAATACATTCCTGTTGTCTCTCGACAACGCTCTCTCATCATGCACAAAAGGCAGCGCAATACTGCTAATCTGCACCCTATTCCCTCATCCTCACACTCACCTCTCTCTCTTTCTGTGGGTCTATGGAATTGTCAATCAGCAGTCAATAAAGCTGACTTCATTCCAGCCTTTGCATCTCATTCTACTCTTAATATCTTGGGCTTGACTGAGACCTGGATCCGTCCAGAAGACTCAGCAACCCCTGCTGCTCTCTCTAACAACTTCTCTTTATCTCACATCCCTCGCCAGTCGGGGAGGGGTGGGGGCACTGGTCTTCTCATTTCTAACAATTGGAAATACTCAACTCTCTCTTCTCTATGCAATAACTACTCATTTGAATATCATGCTATTACACTTACAACTCCCACTAAGATCCATATTGTAATCATATATCGCCCCCCAGCTCAACTGGGAAGCTTTGTAGAGGAGCTGGATGTGCTGCTTTCCTCCTTCCCTGAGGATGGCATCCCACTTGTAGTCTTTGGCGACTTCAACATTCATCTAGAGAAGCCGCATGCAACAGACTTCATCTCTCTCCTAGCCTCTTTCGATCTCCAACGGCTTATCACCACAGGTACTCACAAGTCAGGCAACCAACTGGACCTGGTTTACACACGCAACTTCATCACAGACAATATTTTGGTAAAACCTCTCCACGTCTCAGACCATTTCCTCATTACTTTCAATCTACAACTCACTACCCATGCATCACCAACTCCCCTACCAGTTACTTTCAGACGAAACCTGCGCTCACTTTCTCCGTCCCATCTTTCCTCTGCTGTGTCTTCTTCACTTCCCTCACCCTTGCATTTCTCATCTCTGGATGTGAATACTGCAGCGGATACTTTATGCTCCATTCTAACCTCTTCTTTAGACAATATCTGCCCTCTCTCCTCTAGGCCAGCACGCGCTACTTCCTCCAACCCCTGGTTATCTGAGGTTCTTCGTGAACAACGGACCGAACTCAGGGCAATGGAGAGGAAATGGCGCAAATCAAAAGACACATCTGACCTCAGTAGGAATCAATCTCTGCTCTCTGCATTTTCTGCTGATGTTCACACTGCAAAATCTTCATATTTCCACAACAAGATCAACAGCGCCTCTAACACACATTCACTGTTCAAGACATTCAACTCTCTCCTCTGTCCACCTCCACCACCACCCACCTCCTCGCTAACTCCTGATGACTTTGCTAACTTCTTCACTAACAAAACTACAACTATCAGCAGTCAGTTCTCAGCTTCACACACACAGGAACCCAGACTAACCTCTCCCACAGCCAATAACCTTCTCTCCTCCTTCTCTCCACTAACCGAGGATGAAGTATCTAAACTTCTCCTCTCTAGTCATCCTACCACCTGCCCTCTGGACCCCATCCCCTCCCATCTTCTACAACCAATCTCTCCCACACTTCTTCCAGCTCTCACACACATCATTAACTCATCCCTCCACACTGGCATTTTCCCTACAGCATTCAAGCAGGCTCGGGTAACTCCACTGCTTAAAAAACCAACGTTAAACACATCACTTTTAGTGAATTACAGACCTGTCTCTCTCCTACCATTCATTGCGAAAACACTTGAACGAGTTGCTTTCAACCAAGTATCATCTTTCCTGTCTCAGAACAACCAGCTGGATGTCAACCAATCTGGCTTCAAGAAAGGGCATTCAACCGAGACTGCATTGCTGTCGGTCACCGAAGCCCTGCGGATCGCAAAAGCTGCTTCCAAATCATCAGTTCTCATCCTCCTGGATCTGTCTGCTGCCTTCGACACTGTGAACCACCAGATCCTTCTGTCCACCCTCTCATCACTGGGCATCACAGGTACTCCTCTCCACTGGTTTGAGTCCTATCTCACAGGTAGGTCCTTCAGGGTCACATGGAGAGGTGAGGTATCCAAAGCACATCAACTGACCACAGGAGTTCCCCAGGGTTCAGTTCTTGGACCGCTCCTCTTCTCCATTTACACCACATCACTGGGACCTATCATACAGGCACATGGTTTCTCTTACCATTGCTATGCTGATGACACCCAGCTCTATCTCTCATTTCAACCAGATGATCCCACAGTAGCTGCACGGATCTCAAGCTGTCTGGCGGACATCTCGACATGGATGAAGGAACATCACCTGCAGCTCAACCTGGCAAAGACTGAGCTCCTCGTCCTCCCTGCCAATCCATCTCTACAGCACGACTTCACTATCCAGCTAGATTCTTCCTCAATCACCCCATCAAGGTCAGTCAGAAATCTTGGAGTAATGTTTGATGACCAGCTGACCTTCACAGACCACATCACAAAGACAGCTCGATCATGCAGGTTTGCTATGCACAACATCAGGAAGATCAGGCCTTTCCTAACTGAGCATGCAACACAACTTCTCGTCCAGGCCCTGGTCATTTCTAGGCTTGATTACTGCAATGCTCTTCTGGCTGGACTTCCATCATGTGCAACTAAACCTTTACAAATGATCCAGAATGCTGCAGCTCGTCTGGTCTTCAACGAGCCCAAACGGTCCCACGTCACTCCTCTGTTCATCTCTCTGCACTGGCTACCACTCACTGCTCGCATCAAGTTCAAGGTTTTGACACTTGCTTACAGATTGACCACAGGATCAGCTCCCTCATACTTCCAGTCACTACTACAAGTCTACATCCTTACCAGAAGCCTACGATCAGTCAATGAGCGACGGCTAGTAGTACCATCACAGAGAGCCTCAAAATCACTCTCCAGAACATTCTCATTCACGGTACCATGCTGGTGGAATGATCTGCCCACCCTCATCCGGAATGCAGAATCCCTGACACCATTCAAAAGACAACTGAAAACTCATCTCTTCCGTGAGCACTTAGCATAGCAAAAAAAAAAAAAAAAAATTCTTTCCTTTTCCTTTAAATCCTTGCTTATCTGGCTTATGCTACTCCGAGCAATGTCTGAACTTTGTATTTTGAGCACTTCTTGCGTTGTTTTTGTCTCTTCACGATGACTCGCTTGGTTTAGTCCTCAGTTGTAAGTCGCTTTGGATAAAAGCGTCTGCTAAATGACTAAATGTAATGTAAATGTAAATGTAATATACTCCACTAATATTCTCCACTACATTACGCAACTACATTATTCCACTGATATACTCCACTAATATACTCCACTAATATACTCCTCTACATTACTCCACTGATATACTCCACTAATATACTCCACTGATATACTCCACTAATATACTCCACAACATTATTCCACTGATATACTCCACTACATTCCTCCACTAATATACTCCACTACATTATTCCACTGATATACTCCACTAATATACTCCACAACATTATTCCACTGATATACTCCACTACATTACTCCACTAATATACTCCACTACATTATTCCACTGATATACTCCACTACAATCCTCCACTGATATACTCCACTAATATACTCCACTACATTACTCCACTGATATACTCCACTAATATACTCCACTACATTACTCCACTGATATACTCCACTAATATACTCCACTACATTACTCCACTACATTACTCCACTGATATACTCCACTAATATACTCCACTACATTACTCCACTGATATGCTCCACTAATATACTCCACTACATTACTCCACTACATTACGCAACTACATTATTCCACTGATATATTCCACTAATATACTCCACTACATTACTCCACTAATATACTCCACTACATTATTCCACTGATATACTCCACTACATTCCTCCACTAATATACTCCACTACATTATTCCACTGATATACTCCACTACATTCCTCAACTGATTTACTCCACTACATTATTCCACTGATATACTCCACTACAATCCTCCACTGATATACTCCACTAATATACTCCACTAATATACTCCACTAATATTCTCCACAACATTATTCCACTGATATACTCCACTAATATACTCCACTACATTACTCCACTAATATACTCCACTACATTATTCCACTGATATACTCCACTACATTCCTCCACTAATATACTCCACTACATTATTCCACTGATATACTCCACTACATTACTCCACTAATATACTCCACTACATTCCTCAACTGATATACTCCACTACATTATTCCACTGATATACTCCACTACATTCCTCCACTGATATACTCCACTAATATACTCCACTACATTACTCCACTGATATACTCCACTAATATACTCCACTACATTACGCAACTACATTACTCCACTGATATACTCCACTGATATACTCCACTAATATACTCCACTACATTACTCCACTGATATACTCCACTAATATACTCCACTACATTACTCCACTGATATACTCCACTAATATTCTCCACTACATTACGCAACTACATTACTCCACTAATATACTCCTCTACATTACTCCACTGATATACTCCACTAATATACTCCACTACATTACTCCACTACATTATTCCACTGATATACTCCACTACATTATTCCACTGATATACTCCACTACATTATTCCACTGATATACTCCACTACATTATTCCACTGATATACTCCACTACAATCCTCCACTGATATACTCCACTAATATACTCCACTACATTACTCCACTGATATACTCCACTAATATACTCCACTAATATTCTCCACAACATTATTCCACTGATATACTCCACTACATTCCTCAACTAATATACTCCACTACATTATTCCACTAATATACTCCACTAATATACTCCACTACATTATTCCACTAATATACTCCACTAATATACTCCACTACATTACTCCACTGATATACTCCACTAATATACTCCACTACATTATTCCACTAATATACTCCACTAATATACTCCACTACATTACTCCACTGATATACTCCACTAATATACTCCACTACATTACTCCACTGATATACTCCACTAATATACTCCACTACATTATTCCACTAATATACTCCACTAATATACTCCACTACATTACTCCACTGATATACTCCACTAATATACTCCACTACATTACTCCACTGATATACTCCACTAATATAATCCACTACATTACGCAACTACATTACTCCACTAATATACTCCACTACATTACTCCACTGATATACTCCACTAATATTCTCCACTACATTACGCAACTACATTACTCCACTGATATACTCCACTAATATACTCCACTACATTACTCCACTGATATACTCCACTAATATACTCCACTACATTACTCCACTGATATACTCCACTAATATAATCCACTACATTACGCAACTACATTACTCCACTGATATACTCCACTAATATACTCCACTACATTACTCCACTGATATACTCCACTAATATAATCCACTACATTACGCAACTACATTACTCCACTGATATACTCCACTAATATACTCCACTACATTACTCCACTGATATACTCCACTAATATACTCCACTACATTACGCAACTACATTACTCCACTGATATACTCCACTAATATACTCCACTACATTACTCCACTGATATACTCCACTAATATACTCCACTACATTACGCAACTACATTACTCCACTGATATACTCCACTAATATACTCCTCTACATTACTCCACTGATATACTCCACTAATGTACTCCACTACATTACTCCACTAATATACTCCTCTACATTACTCCACTGATATACTCCACTGATATACTCCACTAATATACTCCACTACATTCCTCAACTACATTATTCCACTACATTACTCCACTACATTACTCCACTTCATTACTCCACTACATTACTCCACTTCATTACTCCACTTCCTTACTCCACTACAAAATAATTATTTTTGAAACTAGACTTCTTAGTAATTCTGAAAATATTACTATAAATTACAGCAATAATAATAATAATAATAATAATAAGTTTATTTTATATAGCGCCTTTCTCAAACCCAAGGTCGCTTTACATAGTGGAAAGGCAAGTATACACACCAGAAACAACCAAAACAATACAACAAAGACAAGTAATCTGTGTGAAGCTATGAGTTTGGTGTGGAAAAATGTTCCTTAAACAAAAAGGTCTTGAGATGAGCTTTAAAGAGGGAAAGTGAAGGACAGTCACGAAGAGATTGAGGGAGGCTGTTCCAGAGTTTGGGGGCCAAGACACTGAAGGATCTGCCACCCAGGGTGGAAAGTCTGGAGCGGGGGATAGCCAAGAGATTTTGGTCAGAGGATCTGAGTGAGCGGGATGGAGTGTACGGGATCAGGAGGTCGCGGATGTAGGGGGGAGCAAGGTTATGGAGCGCTTTGAAGGTGAGTAGTAGTACTTTGTATTTGATCCGGGATGGAACTGGTAGCCAGTGGAGTTGGTAGAGAATGGGGGTGATGTGTGCTGATCGTCTGGTATGGGTGAGGAGTCTGGCTGCCGAGTTTTGAATATATTGTAACCTTTGAAGTGATTTCACAGGGAGACCAAGGAAAAGTGAGTTGCAGTAGTCTAGACGGGACATAATGAAGCAGTTAACCAAAGTGTGTGCATCACTAACAGAGAGGAAGGGTTTGAGGCGAGCAATGTTGCGGAGGTGAAAGAAGGCAGTCTTAGTGAGTGATTTGATATGAGGATCAAAGCTAAGGGTGGAGTCAAGCAAAATGCCAAGGTTTTTGACAACAGGGGTAGGGTGGACAGATGAACCATCAATATTGAGAGTGAGACTGGGAGATTTAGAAAGGATGCTTTTAGGGCCAATCAGCAGAATTTCAGTTTTATCTGTATTGAGTTTAAGAAAATTGTTTTGCATCCATAATTTTAGGTCAGAGAGGCAGTCAGTGAGGGAGCACGGTGGTAGTCTGTGGGTGGCAACACCTCCCTGTTTGCCTTTCAGACGAGGTTCATGTTTATAACAGTAATCCTGGGGGGTGGACTCATTTAATGTAATCGTCTGGTTTTAGCCAGGTTTCTGTCATACACAGCACATCTAGGTTATAGTCTGTAATCATATCATTAACAATAAGTGCTTTTGAAGTAAGGGATCGAATATTCAGCAACCCAAGCTTTATCCTTTTTTCATTTGTATTAAATCTGTTTTTTATTTGTTGAACATCAATAAAAAATTTACCTTTAGATGGGTTTGGTAGTTTTTTGTATTTCCTAATTTGGGGGACAGACACAGGTCTCTATATGATGATATCTAGGTGAAAGAGGCTCTATGTGATGGGATTTATCTGACCTTGGTGACGTGAGGCCGCTAGCAGACGGTCGGTTTAGCCAGTCTGTCTGCTTCCTGACCTGAGCCCCAGATTGTCATGTTTGAGCTCTAAGACTATGAGCCATATTAGTGGAGACATATTAGACTATATATTAGTGGAGTATACAGACTACACACAGTATACACACTGACTACACACCGAATACACACAGAGTACACACTGACTACACACAGAATACACACAGACTACTCACATACTACACACAGACTACACACAGACTACACACAGAATACACACAGACTACATACAGACTACACACAGAATACACACAGACTACACACAGAATACACACAGACTACTCACATACCACACACAGACTACACACAGACTACTCACATACCACACACAGACTACACACAGAGTACACACTGACTACACACAGAATACACACAGACTACTCACATACCACACACAGACTACACACAGACTACACACAGAATACACACAGACTACACACATAATACACATTGACTACACACAGTATACACACTGACTACACACCGAATACACACAGAGTACACACAGACTACACACAGACTACACACAGACTACACATTGACTACACACAGACTACTCACATACTACACACAGACTACACACAGACTACACACAGAATACACACAGACTACACACAGACTACACACAGAATACACACAGACTACACACAGACTACACACAGAATACACACAGACTACACACAGAATACACACAGACTACTCACATACCACACACAGACTACACACAGACTACACACTGACTACACACAGACTACACACAGTACACAAACTACACACTGAATACACACAGACTACACACAGACTACACACAGACTACACACAGAATACACACAGAATACACACAGACTACACACAGACTACACACAGAATACACACAGACTACACACAGAATACACACAGACTACACACAGACTACACACTGACTACACACAGACTACACACAGTACACAAACTACACACTGAATACACACTGACTACACACAGACTACTCACAGACTACACACAGACTACACACAGAATACACACAGACTACTCACATACCACACACAGACTACACACAGACTACACACAGTACACAAACTACACACTGACTAAACAAAGACTACACACTGACTACACACTGACTACACACAGACTACTCACAGACTACACACAGCCTACACACAGTACACAAACTACACACTGAATACACACTGACTACACACAGACTACACACAGACTACACACAGAATACACACTGACTACACACAGAATACACACAGACTACTCACATACCACACACAGACTACACACAGACTACACACTGACTACACACAGACTACACACAGTACACAAACTACACACTGAATACACACTGACTACACACAGACTACACACAGACTACACACAGAATACACACTGACTACACACAGAATACACACAGACTACTCACATACCACACACAGACTACACACAGACTACACACAGTACACAAAGTACACACTGACTATACACAGAATACACACAAACTACACACAGAATACACACAGACTACACACAGAATACACACAGACTACTCACATACCACACACAGACTACACACAGACTACACACAGACTACACACAGACTACACACAGTACACAAACTACAAACAGACTACACACAGACTACACACAGACTACACACAGACTACACACTGACTACACACTGACTACACACTGACTACACACAACTACACACAGACTACTCACATACTACACACAGACTACACACAGTACACAAATTACACACTGAATACACACAGACTACACACAGACTACACACAGAATACACACAGAATACACACAGAATACACACAGACTACACACAGACTACACACAGAATACACACAAACTACACACAGAATACACACAGACTACACACAGAATACACACAGACTACTCACATACCACACACAGACTACACACAGACTACACACTGACTACACACAGACTACACACAGTACACAAACTACACACTGAATACACACAGACTACACACAGACAACACACAGAATACACACAGAATACACACAGAATACACACAGACTACACACAGAATACACACAGACTACACACAGAATACACACAGACTACTCACATACCACACACAGACTACACACAGAGTACACACTGACTACACACAGACTACACACAGTACACACACTACACACTGAATACACACTGACTACACACAGACTACTCACAGACTACTCACAGACTACACACAGACTACACACAGACTACACACAGAATGCACACTGACTACACACAGAATACACACAGACTACACACAGACTACACACAGAATACACACAGACTACACACTGACTACACACAGACTACTCACATACTACACACAGACTACACACAGACTACACACAGAATACACACAGAATACACACAGACTACACACAGAATACACACAGACTACACACAGAATACACACAGACTACACACAGAATACACACAGACTACTCACATACCACACACAGACTACACACAGACTACACACTGACTACACACAGACTACACACAGTACACAAACTACACACTGAATACACACAGACTACACACAGACTACACACAGAATACACACAGAATACACACAGACTACACACAGACTACACACAGAATACACACAGACTACACACAGACTACACACAGACTACACACTGACTACACACAGCACACAAACTACACACTAAATACACACTGACTACACACAGACTACTCACAGACTACACACAGACTACACACAGAATACACACAGACTACTCACATACCACACACAGACTACACACAGACTACACACAGTACACAAACTACACACTGACTAAACACAGACTACACACTGACTACACACTGACTACACACAGACTACTCACAGACTACACACAGACTACACACAGACTACACACAGAATACACACTGACTACACACAGAATACACACAGACTACTCACATACCACACACAGACTACACACAGACTACACACAGTACACAAACTACACACTGACTACACACAGAATACACACAAACTACACACAGAATACACACAGAATACACAGAGACTACTCACATACCACACACAGACTACACACAGACTACACACTGACTACACACAGACTACACACAGTACACAAACTACACACTGAAAACACACAGACTACACACAGACTACACACAGAATACACACAGACTACACACAGAATACACACTGACTACACACTGACTACACACAGACTACTCACATACTACACACAGACTACACACAGTACACAAACTACACACTGAATACACACAGACTACACACAGACTACACACAGAATACACACAGAATACACACAGAATACACACAGACTACACACAGACTACACACAGACTACACACAGAATACACACAAACTACACACCGAATACACACAGACTACACACAGAATACACCCAGACTACTCACATACCACACACAGACTACACACAGACTACACACTGACTACACACAGACTACACACAGACAACACACAGAATACACACAGAATACACACAGAATACACACAGACTACACACAGACTACACACAGACTACACACAGAATACACACAGACTACACACAGACTACACACAGAATACACACAGACTACACACAGAATACACACAGACTACTCACATACCACACACAGACTACACACAGACTACACACTGACTACACACAGACTACACACAGTACACAAACTACACACTGAATACACACAGACTACACACAGACAACACACAGAATACACACAGAATACACACAGACTACACACAGACTACACACAGACTACACACAGAATACACACAGACTACACACAGAATACACACAGACTACTCACATACCACACACAGACTACACACAGACTACACACTGACTACACACAGACTACACACAGTACACACACTACACACTGAATACCCACTGACTACACACAGACTACACACAGACTACTCACATACCACACACAGACTACACACAGACTACACACAGACTACACACAGACTACACACAGAATACACACTGACTACACACAGAATACACAAAGACTACTCACATACCACACACAGACTACACACAGACTACACACAGACTACACACAGACTACACACAGAATACACACTGACTACACACAGAATACACACAGACTACACACAGACTACTCACAGACTACACACAGACTACACACAGACTACACACAGAATACACACTGACTACACACAGAATACACAAAGACTACTCACATACCACACACAGACTACACACAGACTACACACTGACTACACACAGACTACACACAGTACACAAACTACACACAGACTACACACAGAATACACACAAACTACACACAGAATACACACAGACTACACACAGAATACACACAGACTACTCACATACCACACACAGACTACACACAGACTACACACTGACTACACACAGACTACACACAGTACACACACTACACACTGAATACCCACTGACTACACACAGACTACTCACAGACTACTCACAGACTACACACAGACTACACACAGACTACACACAGAATACACACTGACTACACACAGAATACACAAAGACTACTCACATACCACACACAGACTACACACAGACTACACACTGACTACACACAGACTACACACAGTACACAAACTACACACAGACTACACACAGAATACACACAAACTACACACAGAATACACACAGACTACACACAGAATACACACAGACTACACACAGACTACACACTGACTACACACAGACTACACACAGTACACAAACTACACACTGAATACACACAGACTACACACAGACTACACACAGACTACACACAGAATACACACAGACTACACACTGACTACACACTGACTACATACAGACTACTCACATACTACACACAGACTACACACAGACTACTCACATACCACACACAGACTACACACAGACTACACACTGACTACACACAGACTACACACAAAATACACACAGACTATACACAGACTACACACAGAATACACACAGACTACACACAGAATACACACAGACTACACACAGACTACACACAGACTACACACAGAATACACACAGACTACACACAGAATACATACAGACTACTCACATACCACACACAGACTACACACTGACCAGTCCTGGCGCCCTGGGCGGGCATTGGGGGGCCTGGCCCGCCCTGTGAGTCACTAGTGCCCGCCCTGAGCGAGTCTCTCCCTTCACCAACTCCACTTCAAGTCCCACCAGTCCTTGCTTGTTTGCACAATATCTTTTTTATCAATAGGCTACTGTTATCAAAAGTTATCCTTTTGAATATACATAACTCCTGAATAAAAATAAAAATGTGTTTGGTCTGATTTTTTTCTAATTGTAAACGGATTGATTGGTTTGTCGATAGAGAGCGCGGAAATGCATGTGATAGCGGTCTTATTAAGCGAGTCCTTCATTCAAACGTTTCGTTCAAACGCCATAGAGAAATGCACATTTCATACGGATTACATGAGCAGGGAGCAGTCTGTAGTCTGTTTTCTTTCGTTTTGAATTGTTCTGTTTAAAAGTAGACATGTCTGTGAGGCGGGCTACCTTATACGCCTACACGAGTTTCGGTTCAATTGCGACGAGCTCCAGTTCACGCGCTGGCGCCTCCGGTTCGTCATTATCGTCTGCTATATTTACTTCTTATTTATTAAATCCATCCAGGCAATTGGTTGATGAAATATTGATTAAAATTAAGATACAATTAATACAAAACGAAATTCACTTTAAAGAAAGGTTTTGCTTTCTGTTTGATGTCTCTGTGAAAGTTTTAAAGCATCTTTTAGTGCCACTTTCAGAGCGCTCACGTCCTAACATTGTTTTTTTCCTCATAAATGCGAACACGAAAAATAAAATGAAATGAATATTTTATGCTCTGTGGAGACTACTGTTAGCCTACTCATAATTTGTATTCTGAATACGTAATACGTTGTATTACTTTGAATGAGTGTTTATGCTTTCGAGGTTTTTAAATAAGCTTGATATGTGTTTGGGAAGATGTTTATGTTTTGTTGACATGTCGAGTTTTTTCGGTATTATATTTCGTTTTTTTGGCTAAACAGCACAAGACTTTAATTAAGTAGGCTAACGTTAGCCATTCTGTTTGTGCTGCGTGATTTAAAGAAAAGTGCGCTCTTGCTCACACGATCAGCATGGTGATCTTGTGTTTTCTCCTAAATAAAAGCTCAAAGGTTTATTTCTTACAAGTGAAGAAATTAGGACAAAAGTAGTGTAATTTTCCTATTCTATAGCTTAATATAAAATACGATGTAATGTAGACTGAGACTATAATTAACAAGATGTTTGAGCCCTCTTTAGGTACAAGTCAATGCTTTTTCTTTGTTCAATGTGCACAGTTCATGGGTCGAAGCCGGTTGAAGCTCTTAATTTTGAGCTCTCAATGTGCACCAGATTGATGCATTTAAACTTAAAATGTACAAAATTTTCGGAGAATGCCCCCGAACCCCCCTAGGGACAGAGGTCCACACAACATGCCCAATTTTTTTTCAATAATAATTCACAGCACCCACTGATGACCTGAAAACACCTCTCAAACCTACTTAAAAAATTAAATCGAAATTTGCGGAGGCAGTGTGTAAACGGACCTTTAGCGTCAGTAGCCTATTATATAATTATTATGCTCTATCGATCATTGCATAGTATCATAATCGATTCTGTTATGATGCAATGAGGTTGTTTTCATTTGTGCCCCCCTGAAAAAAATGAATGCCCGTCCGTGAATTTGTGTCTGGCGCCGGGTCTGACACTGACTACACACAGTACACAAACTACACACTGAATACACACAGACTACACACAGACTACACACAGAATACACACAGACTACACACAGACTACACACAGAATACACATAGACTACACACAGAATACTCACATACTACACACAGACTACACACAGACTACACACAAACTACACACTGAATACACACAGACTACACACAGACTACACACAGAATACACATAGACTACACACAGAATACTCACATACTACACACAGACTACACACAGACTACACACAGACTACACACAGTACACAAACTACACACTGACTACACACAGACTACACACAGTATACACACTGACTACACATAGTATACACATAGAGTACACACACACACAGGTTATTGCAGGGTAGTGTGAGAGCAGTCTCTCAGATGTCTCTGATCTCTTCACTCCAGGACTCTGTCACGCGATCACACGAAACCCTTTTCCTTTCTTCAGGCAAACAAAAGAAAGCAGTGTTCGAGTCTGAGCTCATTCTCATACGCTTATATAACGCCTGTGAAGTTTAAGAGGAACAGATTGTATCTCAGACCCTTCCATCATCACAATCACAGACTTTCATTAAAGCTTGACTGGTACATTTCGTGAACTATTTGAGGGATTAAAGCTTTATAATGTGATTATGCGAACTTCAGCAGGACGAATTTCCACACACTGGTTTATTTTGACTTGTTCAAGAGAGCAGCGTTCATGTAAATAAAACAGAAGTTGCGCTGGTCTTTTCTCCTCTATTGTGTCTGTTGGAGCCATACTCAGAATGTTGTGTACTACCAGAATTATAATTGAGTAAAGATTAAATTTGATTTATTTATTTTGTAATACATAATATTATGCTTTAAATGTACAAGGGAATTCTGTTTAATTTTTAATACTTGTGCTAACCTGGTTAAGCACATTTATTGACTCCTCCCCTTTTGACGCGTCACTACGATGCGTGAGTGCAGGTGTTGATAATGAGGTAGGATTGTTTGGCACAGACAGGTTAGAAGTTGGAGAGCAACAGTTTCTTCAATCGCATGAAATGCATGTTACTGACAGTGTTTTCTTGGATGTCAATTTTTGTTTTTTTTGTTTGGAAAGTAAACCAGAGATTGCGATCAATAAATACGTTTTTTTTGTTATGACCGCTTCTCCGTGCGTGCTTAATGGACATGTAGATAAGAAGATACTCCTCATCTAACCTCGAGAGGCTAAAAGAATTAAGACATTAGGTATTAGCCTCTACAGTGTCATATATCGAGTGAACGCTTCTGGAACAAGAACACATGTGGGCGGGGCTTGATCGTGTCTGTGCGAGTTGATTGGATGGTTGTGGTTTGCTATTGGCTGATCTCCTGTGAGTGACCCGTATGTTCTTGTCTACTATAGAGAGAAGTGTGTGATTTCAGACGAGGCCGGTGTCACTGCAAGAGGAAGTTACTCGGATTCAAGATTACCAGAAACATAAAAACAATAATGATGATGTGCACATTTATAATAAAATGCAATATTCCATAAAAAAAACAAGTCATTTTTTGATTTCATGGTGACTTTAAACATGTGAGATTAGCCCATCACTGCTGTGTGTTTAGGCGTTGCGCAGTGAGCCGCTGACTCTCGACTCCGTTAGTAATTCTAGAGCGAGACCGAGGGATTGTGGGATATTCTGGGAATCATGCAGGATAAGATGTGGAACAATAGAGAACAGATAAATGAGCTTCTGTCACGCAAACCTGAGCTGTGTCTGAGAGTGTGTGTGTGTGAGAGTGTATGTGAGAGTGTGTGTGTGAGAGTGTGTGGGTGTGTGTGTGTGTGTGTGTGTGTGTGTGCGTGTGTGTGTGTGTGGGCACCCAAAATATATTCCAAAATCAAGAAAGAGCATTTAGAAAGACCTTGGACACGAAACACCTCGAGGATAAACACAGCTTCCTCTTCTCAGGAGAAACTGGATCAGACTCATCCGCATTGTAAATGGAGTTTACTTTAAGAACAGAACTTTTACAATCACCCGGCGAAATGGAAGGCAGTTTGGATTACCTTTCCTGAAGTTCACAACGCGTGTCCTGAAGAGAATGGCGCGAGCCAGCGGAGGCCTTCCCGAGGCCCAGACCGCGGACTCCCTCGCCGGCTGGATCGAGGCGGAGCTGCGCTTCTTGCGGGACATCGTTCGGCCGGCGCTGGGGGCGCCACGGAGTAGAGCGCATCAACAAAATCAGGTGGGCAGAGATAAACTTGCATATTTATGGCAAAATACAAAATCTAGAGCAATCCAAATTATTCTCAACAACAGTACATACCCAAATGTACCAGTCGATGCAAATAATATACTATCTGTGCAGAACTACTATACTTCCAAACGCGCGCCTGAGAGGCTTGAGCCGTGTTAAATGCACCGCCATGGACTGGATCATTATTCCCTGTACAAGTTAGCCAACTTAACACTTCACTGTTCACTGTCACTGAAGTGGAGAAAGTGGTTAATGAACTCCCAAATAATAAAGCAAGTGGACTCGATGGCGTGACTTATGAGACGCTGAAAGTTACTAAACGAGCGGTGTGTCCAATTCTGACCAATATATTTAACATCTGTCTGGAGAACGGTAAAGTCCCAGAATCATGGAAAGGACCCTGATCCACCGTATCCCCAAAAAACATAATATTCCTGACGACCCGTCTACCTGGAGAGACATCTCCTTACTACCTACAGTCTATAAGGTGTTCATGAAATGTTTGCTGTCACGAACACTTCCTTGGTTTGTAGAGACAGGAATACTTTCACCAACGCAAAAAGCTTATATCAATAGGCAGGGGATGAACGAACATGTCTTCTGTCTTAAAGCAGGAATAGATGACTTTAAACACTCATCTACCAAGTTCTTCACTGTCTTTTTGGATTTTCGTGATGCATTCGGCACATTGCCACATGATGTCATGTTTCACGCATTAGACGAAATAAGACTACCACAGCTGTATGCAGACGTAATTAAAGATGTTTACAATAACTCTTACATCCAAGTCATATGTGGAAGCGCCCTAACCGATCCCATACCACTTAAAATCGGCATTAAAACAGGGTGCCCGTGGAGCGCGATCAATTTCATTCTGGCGATTACCTCCTGGATGAAGTGGTTGTGCCAGTGCGCGCCAGCAGGTGTGCGATCTCCAAACCCAGTGCAAGGCTATGCGGACGATGTGGAAATCTCCTCAAGAGATGAAAGTGTGATCTCCAACATGCTCCTCCGCACAGATGAGTTCATCAGGTGGTCAGGTCTAGACAGCAAACATACACAATGTGCTGCATTCTATGAAAGACGCAGTGGAGGAAACAGATGGTATAAAGCAAAGTCTGACAAACCCCCTGCCTTTTCATTAATGCAGAAACCCATCCGACTGTATGAACGGCACGAAACATATCCCTATCTGGGTCATAAACTTAACATCAGTGGCGACTGGGAGGAACAGATCACAGAGCTGTGTCACAAGTACACCCGAAGACTCGGGCTGATTGATGCCGCCCCACTCCCCATAATGATGAACACTGAAGCCATCAGGCTGATCGCAGCGGCTCAAATTCAACACCTCTTCCCGAACGTACATATTCCACAATGCACACTGTCAGCGATGAACAACGAAACGGTGAAACTGGTGAGGAAATGGTTCCGTCTTACAGTTTTTTTCAATTGCTTACACACTAAAATTAAAACTTTCCCACTATTAGCAAAACCTTACACTCAAGGAGCAAAACACCAGTCTAGATTTGCACAATTGTAAGCACGTTGTCAGCTTCACCCTTTTTGCAAAACATTACACACAGTGATTTGTAAAACTCTACACACATTTTCACACCTTAGACACAGATAAGGATTGTGAGGTTACTTCCTTGTCATTACAAAGCCCCGGTTTGCCATTGACCACACTAATGAATGAATTGGATATGCACATCCATCAGGCGTGGAAGCACACATGTGCTAATTTGAAAACGCAGCACTCAGGTGTGCTATAAAAGGCAGCAGGTGAGTTCACCTGTCTTCAACAAAAATGGAAGGAGCTAGACGAAGAAGAAGAAGAAGAAGAAGAAGAAGAAGAAAAGTGAGAATAAAAGGGGGAGCTGAAAGAGGAGATGAAGGAGGTAGAGGAAGAGGAGAAGGAGGTAGAGGAAGAGGTGAAGGGGGTAGAGGAGGAGCCCCAGGTAGAGGAAGAGGAGAAGAAGGAGATAGAGGAAGAGGCTTAGGTAGAGGAAGAGGTGAAGGAGGTAGAGGAGGAGGCCCAGGTAGAGGAAAAGGAGAAGAAGGGGATAGAGAAAGAGGCCTAGGTAGAGGAAGAGGTGAAGGAGGTAGAGGAGGAGGCCCAGGTAGAGGAAAAGGAGAAGAAGGGGATAGAGAAAGAGGCCTAGGTAGAGGAAGAGGTGAAGGAGGTAGAGGAAGAGGTGAAGGAGGTAGAGGAGGAGGCCCAGGTAGAGGAAGAGGAGAAGAAGGGGATAGAGGAAGAGGCCTAGGTAGAGGAAGAGGTAGAGAAGGACTTGTAGAGTTGATAGAACCTGAACAAAGAAGACGAGGACCAAATTTGACTCAAGAAATCCGTGCAACACTTATTGACCATGTTATCAACCATGGACTGACAACGATGGAAGCTGGACAAAGAGTTCAACCAAATCTCTGGTTGATACTGTAACTGAATAGTTACAGTATTCTTGTTGCTTTTACAGTAGTTTTTCTCCAGAGTCAAACTGTATGTACTTCATGCAGTAATTTTTATTTGTCTACAGATTTTATTTTTTTCATTGATTTCATTGTTGGTTGATTACTGTAACTGATTATGGTAAGAAATACTGTAAATAAATACTTGAAATATGAGTCTGCAGAAATCAGTGTTGTGCAGTGCTTGGCAAGTTTATAGTAGGCCTATTAGTGTACATTCTCCCTATATCTCAAACTAATCATGAAGAATGTTGTTTGTTTGTCACAATTTTTTTTCATCTAAATTATCCCTTACATAACAATGTCTGGCCAAAAATCTAGCACATGCTATTTCCTAAAAATAGTTTTTTTACAAATGTGTTTTTTATTTATCACAGCAGTGTGAAACTGGTTGCAATAGTGTCTGATCATTGAGGACTGTGTTGGTTAAATGAAAACTAATAGCATTTTCACAAATATGTGTATATCTTTTGTCTGAAGTGTGTATGTTTTGACAGAAGTGTGTCATTTTGCAAACAATCTAGGAATTATGCCAATTGAGTGTGGTGTTTGGATAATTGTGATTACATTTTGAAAAAAAGAACCCGGTTTTCAAAATTGCGTGTAAACAATTGAAAAAAACTGTAATAATCGTACGACTCGGACATTATCTTCCAGCCGCGTAGAGACGGAGGTCTCGGCGCCCCAAACATTGAGTGGCTCTACACTTCGGCCAGAACAGGACATCTTCTAAACATGCTCAACAACGACGATACAACTGTTAGAGAACTATCACGTGAATCTCTGTTTCTACATCTACGGCGGCGCAAAATACCTGCTGCTTCCACACACGAGTCCCAGTTTCTTGGATTTAAACTAAAGCAGAACGAAAAGTTAGACATCAGAGCCGCCGGATTTGGAGTGCGCTCCGACTGGCTGGATTTAAACGATCTCTGCGGCCGTACAGGAATACAGCTGCACACACACACACACACACACACACACACACACACACACACACACAGCTGTCCTGGCTGGGACCCGAAGGAGAAGTAGTGGCTCTCAACGACAACATAGTCACTGATCCGCTGGTTTCCACCCTGGCGATCCTGAATAAAGACAGCACACCTCACCAGTTACAGATTAAACACGCAAGAGCTTCAATTCTCCATCTTAGACAGACCCAGAGCGCACAGCACTGGACGGGTCTCAGGCTACAAGGAAAACTTGCTCTACTTCAATTTGCCGACCACTCAGTGTCTCATTCTGTCCTGAAAAACCCCTCAATCTCAGATGAAATCCTAATATTCATGATTAAGGCAAGACTACAGTGTCTTCCAACGAAGTATAATTTGGCAACATGGTATCCATCCAAGCATGAACCCTACTGCATATTACACCCAACTCAGCAGGAGAATGAAACGGTTGCTCACATATTAAACGGATGCTACAATTATAAAGGACTTTATGTGGCCAGACACGACCGTCTGGTTGATTTGGTTGCAAAGGACTTGCATAAAGTAACCTGTGGACATGATAGTGAGATTTACATGCATAGCTCTGTACGAATGAACTGGTTTCATCATAACACATCCGACAGTGAGTACTTTACAAACATTCCTAATACTCCGGACGTTGTAATTGTAAACGAGGGTATGACATCAGTGCGTGTCCTTGAAGTGGCTTGCTGTTTTGACCTGTATATGGACACTTGTTACTGTTCCAAATTGTTGAAATATCAACCACTGGTAGATCTCATTCACCAACTTGGATACAATTGTAAATTAATAATCCTGGTATTTGTAAGTGTAGGCCGTGTCCATAAGAGTGTGATCGGGGTGCAGTGTGGAGGGCTGCAGAATCCTGCTGTGTCTCAGCCATCGGGAGCGTGCAGATGTGGAGACGCAGATGTGGAGACGCAGATGTGGAGACGCAGATATGGAGACGCAGATGTGGAGACGCAGATGTGGAGACGCAGATGTGGAGACGCAGATATGGAGACGCAGATATGGAGACGCAGATATGGAGACGCAGATGTGGAGACGCAGATGTGGAGACGCAGATGTGGAGACGCAGATATGGAGACGCAGATATGGAGACGCAGATATGGAGACGCAGATGTGGAGACGCAGATATGGAGACGCAGATGTGGAGACGCAGATATGGAGACGCAGATGTGGAGACGCAGATATGGAGACGCAGATGTGGAGACGCAGATATGGAGACGCAGATGTGGAGACGCAGATATGGAGACGCAGATATGGAGACGCAGATATGGAGACGCAGATGTGGAGACGCAGATATGGAGACGCAGATGTGGAGACGCAGATATGGAGACGCAGATATGGAGACGCAGATATGGAGACGCAGATGTGGAGACGCAGATATGGAGACGCAGATATGGAGACGCAGATATGGAGACGCAGATGTGGAGACGCAGATGTGGAGACGCAGATGTGGAGACGCAGATATGGAGACGCAGATATGGAGACGCAGATATGGAGACGCAGATGTGGAGACGCAGATATGGAGACGCAGATGTGGAGACGCAGATATGGAGACGCAGATGTGGAGACGCAGATATGGAGACGCAGATATGGAGACGCAGATGTGGAGACGCAGATATGGAGACGCAGATGTGGAGACGCAGATATGGAGACGCAGATGTGGAGACGCAGATATGGAGACGCAGATGTGGAGACGCAGATATGGAGACGCAGATATGGAGACGCAGATATGGAGACGCAGATATGGAGACGCAGATGTGGAGACGCAGATGTGGAGACGCAGATGTGGAGACGCAGATGTGGAGACGCAGATATGGAGACGCAGATGTGGAGACGCAGATGTGGAGACGCAGATATGGAGACGCAGATGTGGAGACGCAGATATGGAGACGCAGATGTGGAGACGCAGATGTAGAGACGCAGATGTGGAGACGCAGATATGGAGACGCAGATATGGAGACGCAGATGTGGAGACGCAGATGTGGAGACGCAGATGTGGAGACGCAGATGTGGAGACGCAGATGTGGAGACGCAGATGTGGAGACGCAGATATGGAGACGCAGATGTGGAGACGCAGATATGGAGACGCAGATGTGGAGACGCAGATGTGGAGACGCAGATGTGGAGACGCAGATGTGGAGACGCAGATATGGAGACGCAGATGTGGAGACGCAGATGTGGAGACGCAGATGTGGAGACGCAGATGTGGAGACGCAGATGTGGAGACGCAGATATGGAGACGCAGATATGGAGACGCAGATATGGAGACGCAGATGTGGAGACGCAGATGTGGAGACGCAGATGTGGAGACGCAGATGTGGAGACGCAGATATGGAGACGCAGATATGGAGACGCAGATGTGGAGACGCAGATGTGGAGACGCAGATATGGAGACGCAGATGTGGAGACGCAGATATGGAGACGCAGATGTGGAGACGCAGATGTGGAGACGCAGATATGGAGACGCAGATATGGAGACGCAGATATGGAGACGCAGATGTGGAGACGCAGATATGGAGACGCAGATGTGGAGACGCAGATATGGAGACGCAGATGTGGAGACGCAGATGTGGAGACGCAGATATGGAGACGCAGATGTGGAGACGCAGATGTGGAGACGCAGATATGGAGACGCAGATATGGAGACGCAGATGTGGAGACGCAGATGTGGAGACGCAGATGTGGAGACGCAGATGTGGAGACGCAGATGTGGAGACGCAGATCTGGAGACGCAGATGTGGAGACGCAGATGTGGAGACGCAGATGTGGAGACGCAGATGTGGAGACGCAGATGTGGAGACGCAGATGTGGAGACGCAGATGTGGAGACGCAGATGTGGAGACGCAGATGTGGAGACGCAGATGTGGAGACGCAGATGTGGAGACGCAGATATGGAGACGCAGATATGGAGACGCAGATATGGAGACGCAGATGTGGAGACGCAGATGTGGAGACGCAGATGTGGAGACGCAGATGTGGAGACGCAGATATGGAGACGCAGATATGGAGACGCAGATATGGAGACGCAGATGTGGAGACGCAGATATGGAGACGCAGATGTGGAGACGCAGATGTGGAGACGCAGATGTGGAGACGCAGATGTGGAGACGCAGATGTGGAGACGCAGATATGGAGACGCAGATGTGGAGACGCAGATATGGAGACGCAGATATGGAGACGCAGATGTGGAGACGCAGATGTGGAGACGCAGATGTGGAGACGCAGATGTGGAGACGCAGATATGGAGACGCAGATGTGGAGACGCAGATGTGGAGACGCAGATGTGGAGACGCAGATGTGGAGACGCAGATGTGGAGACGCAGATGTGGAGACGCAGATATGGAGACGCAGATGTGGAGACGCAGATATGGAGACGCAGATGTGGAGACGCAGATGTGGAGACGCAGATGTGGAGACGCAGATGTGGAGACGCAGATATGGAGACGCAGATGTGGAGACGCAGATGTGGAGACGCAGATGTGGAGACGCAGATGTGGAGACGCAGATGTGGAGACGCAGATGTGGAGACGCAGATGTGGAGACGCAGATATGGAGACGCAGATATGGAGACGCAGATGTGGAGACGCAGATATGGAGACGCAGATATGGAGACGCAGATGTGGAGACGCAGATATGGAGACGCAGATATGGAGACGCAGATATGGAGACGCAGATATGGAGACGCAGATGTGGAGACGCAGATATGGAGACGCAGATATGGAGACGCAGATGTGGAGACGCAGATGTGGAGACGCAGATGTGGAGACGCAGATATGGAGACGCAGATGTGGAGACGCAGATGTGGAGACGCAGATGTGGAGACGCAGATATGGAGACGCAGATGTGGAGACGCAGATGTGGAGACGCAGATATGGAGACGCAGATATGGAGACGCAGATATGGAGACGCAGATGTGGAGACGCAGATGTGGAGACGCAGATGTGGAGACGCAGATATGGAGACGCAGATGTGGAGACGCAGATGTGGAGACGCAGATGTGGAGACGCAGATATGGAGACGCAGATGTGGAGACGCAGATATGGAGACGCAGATGTGGAGACGCAGATGTGGAGACGACGCAGATGTGGAGACGCAGATATGGAGACGCAGATATGGAGACGCAGATATGGAGACGCAGATGTGGAGACGCAGATGTGGAGACGCAGATGTGGAGACGCAGATGTGGAGACGCAGATGTGGAGACGCAGATGTGGAGACGCAGATGTGGAGACGCAGATATGGAGACGCAGATGTGGAGACGCAGATGTGGAGACGCAGATATGGAGACGCAGATGTGGAGACGCAGATGTGGAGACGCAGATGTGGAGACGCAGATATGGAGACGCAGATGTGGAGACGCAGATATGGAGACGCAGATGTGGAGACGCAGATGTGGAGACGCAGATGTGGAGACGCAGATATGGAGACGCAGATGTGGAGACGCAGATATGGAGACGCAGATATGGAGACGCAGATGTGGAGACGCAGATGTGGAGACGCAGATATGGAGACGCAGATGTGGAGACGCAGATGTGGAGACGCAGATGTGGAGACGCAGATGTGGAGACGCAGATGTGGAGACGCAGATGTGGAGACGCAGATGTGGAGACGCAGATGTGGAGACGCAGATGTGCTGTTTATCCTTGATGTGTCGAGTATCATAAATGAAAAGACTTGTACAAGTATGTTAGCCATGAATTGTAGACCTGTCACCTTGTCAAAGACCCTTCCCAGAGTTTTTGGATCTTGTTTTCTTTGTAATGTCTTTCAGATCCAAATAAAAGCATTCAAAGCATGTGTGTGTGTGTGTGTGTGTGTGTGTGTGTGTGTGTGTGTGTGTGTGTGTGTGTGTGTGTGTGTGTGTGTTTATCTGCTGGATCGCATAGTTCTGTCCGAGGGAAGAAAAGCAGGTTCCTGAAGAATATTGAGTATTGCACTAAGGATGGGAAATCTTCTGTGACGTTCGTCAGCTCTGAGGCGATGACAGTCCGCCCTCCCCCTCTCAGATATCGATCAGGTAAACACACACACACCACACAGGTGAGGAGTGACACAACACACACACGCCACACAGGTGAGGAGAGACACAGGTGTAATATTAACCCTGTCACACACTCTTCTCCCCAGAGAGTCCAAGGCCAGTCACAGTGTGTGATGTTTCCTCAAACGCTCTCGCTGACAGGAACAGGAACTTCCGGCTCAATAATGTTTCGCATGCTAATGTGTGTAATGTTTTATTACCTATCAGTCATTTATTAACACTCAAAGACCAACAGAGAAATAACACATGGGTTTCCTTATTTGATGAGGAAGAATAATCGCGTAAACAAGGAAACACACAGATCTAGTTCTGACGTCAGGATTTCATTTCCTATGTGTTTTCAATGAATCAGAAGAGTGTGTGTGTGTGTGTGTGTGTGTGTGTGTGTGTGTGTGTGAGTGAGTGAGTGTGTGTGTGTGTGTGTGTGTGTGTGTGTGTGTGTGTGTGTGTGCTACTTGTATCCATAACAACTGAGTAACGCTAAATATTGTGAAGATCTGCTGTATGCCACTGGTCCATGATCATGTACATGCATTTGACTGCGTCTATAGTATTTATGTCCCTGTAAATAATTTCTTTTAAGTGGACTTAAATAAATAGTTCAAATGTGTTTCACTGCTTTATCTGCTGTTGTTGGAGGATGTGAACGAGTGTGTGTGTGTGTGTGTGTGTGTGTGTGTGTGTGTGTTTCACTCCTTTATCTGCTGTTGTTGGAGGATGTGAACGAGTGTGTGTGTGTGTGTGTGTGTGTGTGTGTGTGTGTGTTTCACTCCTTTATCTGCTGTTGTTGGAGGGTGTGAGCGAGTGTGTGTGTGTGTGTGTGTGTGTGTGTGTGTGTGTTTCACTCCTTTATCTGCTGTTGTTGGAGGATGTGAACGAGCGTGTGTGTGTGTGTGTGTGTGTGTGTGTGTGTGTGTTTCACTCCTTTATCTGCTGTTGTTGGAGGATGTGAACGAGCGTGTGTGTGTGTGTGTGTGTGTGTGTGTTTCACTCCTTTATCTGCTGTTGTTGGAGGATGTGAACGAGCGTGTGTGTGTGTGTGTGTGTGTGTGTTTCACTCCTTTATCTGCTGTTGTTGGAGGATGTGAACGAGCGTGTGTGTGTGTGTGTGTGTGTGTGTGTGTTTCACTCCTTTATCTGCTGTTGTTGGAGGATGTGAACGAGCGTGTGTGTGTGTGTGTGTGTGTGTGTGTGTTTCACTCCTTTATCTGCTGTTGTTGGAGGATGTGAACGAGTGTGTGTGTGTGTGTGTGTGTGTGTGTGTGTGTGTGTGTGTGTTTCACTCCTTTATCTGCTGTTGTTGGGGGATGTGAACGAGTGTGTGTGTGTGTGTGTGTGTTTCACTCCTTTATCTGCTGTTGTTGGAGGATGTGAGCGAATGTGTGTGTGTGTGTGTGTGTGTGTGTGTGTGTGTTTCACTCCTTTATCTGCTGTTGTTGGAGGATGTGAGCGAATGTGTGTGTGTGTGTGTGTGTGTGTGTGTGTGTGTGTGTTTCACTCCTTTATCTGCTGTTGTTGGGGGATGTGAACGAGTGTGTGTGTGTGTGTGTGTGTGTGTGTGTTTCACTCCTTTATCTGCTGTTGTTGGAGGATGTGAACGAGCGTGTGTGTGTGTGTGTGTGTGTGTGTTTCACTCCTTTATCTGCTGTTGTTGGGGGATGTGAACGAGCGTGTGTGTGTGTGTGTGTGTGTGTGTGTGTGTCTGTTTCACTCCTTTATCTGCTGTTGTTGGGGGATGTGAACGAGCGTGTGTGTGTGTGTGTGTGTGTGTGTGTGTTTCACTCCTTTATCTGCTGTTGTTGGAGGATGTGAGCGAATGTGTGTGTGTGTGTGTGTGTGTGTGTGTGTTTCACTCCTTTATCTGCTGTTGTTGGAGGATGTGAACGAGTGTGTGTGTGTGTGTGTGTGTTTCACTCCTTTATCTGCTGTTGTTGGAGGATGTGAGCGAATGTGTGTGTGTGTGTGTGTGTGTGTGTGTGTATTTCACTGCTCTATCTGCTGTTGTTGGAGGGTGTGAGCGAGTGTGTGTGTGTGTGTTGGGGTGGGGGTGGGGGTGGGGGGGGGCGTGCTCATTTTAACTAATCTAGAAATATCAGTTGTGTAATAAATAACAATATTAGTTTCTCTCCTGCCTGTGTGTTGTGTTGATTGACTGTTTTAAACTCTTGTCATTCAGGAAACTTGCTGAAACGAGAGTGAAGGGTTTTGCAGGAGGAAGTTGTGTTTTAGTGTGTTCAGAACACACACACTGGCTTCAGAGCTGAGACACGAGAGTCTCACGCTGGTTTTAATACCCAACAGTTCTGATTTTTAGACTGTTCTGAAACCTTTGTGTTTATTTCTGCTCTTATCTATTGTTTTTATTGATCTTTTGCACTTTTTTGCCTTTAGAGTAGTATATTTGTTTTGGAACGACCTTTAATCGGAAGCCTGGTGTGATCCCGGCGTCTCTGTCACAGAGTTGATGAATCCCAGACTCGTTAGGCTACATTAGCCACTTCCCAATCGGCTCGCTCGCCTGTAGGGCTTTATACACCATGCTGTCTTTCTGTCTGTATAGGCAGTTTCTATTTGAACTTTAATTTGAATGTTAATTAAATAATGATTATTTTATTTTTTGATAGATTGTGATTTGATAGATTGTACTTGAATAGGATATAGAATTTGCACTGGCAGTGTAGTAGAAATGGCCCTCTCTTGCACTATGGTACCATTGCACCTTTCTGCATTCTTTCCCCATACCGCTCTTTTAACATGTTACTAATCTAACCTTACGGTATTGACACACTATTGGCATCTTCCTTTGTATTTTTGTAGTTTGTATGTTTGTGTGGATGTCTTGTCTGTGTCTCTATGTGTATGAATGATATCGAAAACGAGATGTCACATCTCAAGGGGTTTTCCTCTCAACAATAAATTTACATCATGTTTAAGCTATTGGACAACTTAATTTCCTTCGCGATCTATCTATCTATCTATCTATCTATCTATCTATCTATCTATCTATCTATCTATCTATCTATCTATCTATCTATCTATCTATCTATCTATCTATCTATCTATCTATCTGTCACTCACTCTCATCCCCCTATGTCACCAGACCCCTGATAGAGCCTGCCCCGTGGAACGCTGGTCCTTCCCTGGCCTCCTCTGTCAGGATGCCCCTATGACCGTGCCCCCACATCAGGACTCTCCGCCTCCCACATCAGGACTCTCCGCCTCCCACATCAGGACTCTCCGCCTCCCACATCAGGACTCTCCGCCTCCCACATCAGGACTCTCCGCCTCCCACATCAGGACTCTCCACCTCCCACATCAGGACTCTCCGCCTCCCACATCAGGACTCTCCGCCTCCCACATCAGGACTCTCCGCCTCCCACATCAGGACTCTCCGCCTCCCACATCAGGACGCTCCGCCTCCCACATCAGGACTCTCCGCCTCCCACATCAGGACTCTCCACCTCCCACATCAGGACGCTCACATCAGGACTCTCCACCTCCCACATCAGGACTCTCCGCCTCCCACGTCAGGACACTCCGCCTCACACATCAGGACGCTCCGCCTCCCACATCAGGACTCTCCGGCTCCCACATCAGGACGCTCCGCCTCCCACATCAGGACTCTCCGCCTCACACATCAGGACTCTCCGCCTCCCACATCAGGACGCTCCGCCTCCCACATCAGGACTCTCCACCTCCCACATCAGGACGCACACATCAGGACTCTCCGCCTCCCACATCCGCCTCCCACATCAGGACTCTCCGCCTCTCACATCAGGACTCTCCGCCTCCCACATCAGGACTCTCCGCCTCCCACATCAGGACTCTCCGCCTCCCACATCAGGACTCTCCGCCTCCCACATCAGGACGCTCCACCTCCCACATCAGGACTCTCCGCCTCCCACATCAGGACTCTCCACCTCCCACATCAGGACTCTCCGCCTCCCACATCAGGACGCTCACATCAGGACTCTCCACCTCCCACATTAGGACGCTCACATCAGGACTCTCCGTCTCCCACATCAGGACTCTCCGCCTCCCACGTCAGGACACTCCGCCTCACACATCAGGACGCTCCGCCTCCCACATCAGGACGCTCCGCCTCCCACATCAGGACGCTCCGCCTCCCACATCAGGGCTCTCCGCCTCCCACATCAGGGCGCTCCGCCTCACACATCAGGACTCTCCGCCTCCCACATCAGGACGCTCCGCCTCCCACATCAGGACTCTCCGGCTCCCACATCAGGACGCTCCGCCTCCCACATCAGGACTCTCCGCCTCACACATCAGAACTCTCCGCCTCCCACATCAGGACTCTCCGCCTCACACATCAGGACTCTCCGCCTCCCACATCAGGACGCTCCGCCTCACACATCAGGACGCTCCGCCTCCCATATCAGGACGCTCCGCCTCCCACATCAGGACGCTCCGCCTCCCACATCAGGGCTCTCCGCCTCCCACATCAGGGCGCTCCGCCTCACACATCAGGACTCTCCGCCACCCACATCAGGACGCTCCGCCTCCCACATCAGGACTCTCCGGCTCCCACATCAGGACGCTCCGCCTCCCACATCAGGACTCTCCGCCTCACACATCAGAACTCTCCGCCTCCCACATCAGGGCGCTCCGCCTCACACATCAGGACTCTCCGCCTCCCACATCAGGACGCTCCGCCTCCCACATCAGGACTCTCCACCTCCCACATCAAGACGCTCACAACAGGACTCTCCGCCTCCCACATCCGCCTCCCACATCAGGACTCTCCGCCTCTCACATCAGGACTCTCCGCCTCCCACATCAGGACTCTCCGCCTCCCACATCAGGACTCTCCGCCTCCCACATCAGGACTCTCCGCCTCCCACATCAGGACTCTCCGCCTCCCATATCAGGACGCTCCGCCTCCCACATCAGGACTCTCCGCCTCCCACATCAGGACTCTCCGCCTCCCACATCAGGACTCTCCGCCTCCCACATCAGGACTCTCCGCCTCCCACATCAGGACGCTCACATCAGGACTCTCCACCTCCCACATCAGGACGCTCACATCAGGACTCTCCGTCTCCCACATCAGGACTCTCCGCCTCCCAAATCAGGACACTCCGCCTCACACATCAGGACGCTCCGCCTCCCACATCAGGACGCTCCGCCTCCCACATCAGGACGCTCCGCCTCCCACATCAGGGCTCTCCGCCTCCCACATCAGGGCGCTCCGCCTCACACATCAGGACTCTCCGCCTCCCACATCAGGACGCTCCGCCTCCCACATCAGGACTCTCCGCCTCACACATCAGGATGCTCCGCCTACCACATCAGGACTCTCCGCCTCCCACATCAGGGCTCTCCGCCTCCCACATCAGGACGCTCCGCCTCCCACATCAGGATGCTCCGCCTACCACATCAGGACGCTCCGCCTCCCACATCAGGACTCTCCGCCTCCCACATCAGGACGCTCCGCCTCCCACATCAGGACTCTCCGCCTCACACATCAGGATGCTCCGCCTACCACATCAGGACTCTCCGCCTCCCACATCAGGGCTCTCCGCCTCCCACATCAGGACGCTCCGCCTCCCACATCAGGATGCTCCGCCTCCCACATCAGGACGCTCCGCCTCCCACATCAGGACTCTCCGCCTCCCACATCAGGACTCTCCGCCTCCCACATCAGGACTCTCCACCTCCCACATCAGGACGCTCACATCAGGACTCTCCACCTCCCACATCAGGACGCTCACATCAGGACTCTCCGTCTCCCACATCAGGACTCTCCGCCTCCCACGTCAGGACACTCCGCCTCACACATCAGGACGCTCCGCCTCCCACATCAGGACGCTACGCCTCCCACATCAGGACGCTCCGCCTCCCACATCAGGGCTCTCCGCCTCCCACATCAGGGCGCTCCGCCTCACACATCAGGACTCTCCGCCTCCCACATCAGGACGCTTCGCCTCCCACATCAGGACACTCCGCCTCACACATCAGGATGCTCCGCCTACAACATCAGGACTCTCCGCCTCCCACATCAGGGCTCTCCGCCTCCCACATCAGGACGCTCCGCCTCCCACATCAGGATGCTCCGCCTACCACATCAGGACGCTCCGCCTCACACATCAGGACTCTCCGCCTCCCACATCAGGACTCTCCGCCTCCCACATCAGGACTCTCCGCCTCACACATCAGGATGCTCCGCCTACCACATCAGGACTCTCCGCCTCCCACATCAGGGCTCTCCGCCTCCCACATCAGGACGCTCCGCCTCCCACATCAGGATGCTCCGCCTCCCACATCAGGACGCTCCGCCTCCCACATCAGGACTCTCCGCCTCCCACATCAGGACTCTCCGCCTCCCACATCAGGACTCTCCACCTCCCACATCAGGACTCTCCGCCTCCCACATCAGGACGCTCACATCAGGACTCTCCACCTCCCACATCAGGACGCTCACATCAGGACTCTCCGTCTCCCACATCAGGACTCTCCGCCTCCCACGTCAGGACACTCCGCCTCACACATCAGGACGCTCCGCCTCCCACATCAGGACGCTACGTCTCCCACATCAGGACGCTCCGCCTCCCACATCAGGGCTCTCCGCCTCCCACATCAGGGCGCTCCGCCTCACACATCAGGACTCTCCGCCTCCCACATCAGGACGCTTCGCCTCCCACATCAGGACTCTCCGCCTCACACATCAGGATGCTCCGCCTACAACATCAGGACTCTCCGCCTCCCACATCAGGGCTCTCCGCCTCCCACATCAGGACGCTCCGCCTCCCACATCAGGATGCTCCGCCTACCACATCAGGACTCTCCGCCTCCCACATCAGGACTCTACGCCTCCCACATCAGGACTCTCCACCTCACACATCAGGACTCTCCGCCTCCCACGTCAGGACACTCCGCCTCACACATCAGGACTCTCCGCCTCCCACATCAGGACTCTTCGTCTCCCACATCAGGACTCTCCGCCTCCCACATCAGGACGCTCCGCCTCCCACACCAGGACTCTCCGCCTCCCACATCAGGACTCTACGCCTCCCACATCAGGACTCTCCGTCTCCCACATCAGGACTCTCCGCCTCCCACATCAGGACTCTCCGCCTCCCACATCAGGACTCTACGCCTCCCACATCAGGACTCTCCACCTCACACATCAGGACTCTCCGACTCCCACGTCAGGACACTCCGCCTCACACATTAGGACTCTCCGCCTCCCACATCAGGACTCTGCCTCCCACGTCAGGACACTCCGCCTCCCACATCAGGACGCTCCGCCTCCCACATCAGGACGCTCCGCCTCCCACGTCAGGACGCTCCGCCTCCCACATCAGGACTCTCCGCCTCCCACATCAGGACGCTCCGCCTCCCACATCAGGACTCTCCGCCTCCCACATCAGGACTCTCCGTCTCCCACATCAGGACTCTCCGCCTCCCACATCAGGACGCTCCGCCTCCCACATCAGGACTCTCCGCCTCCCACATCAGGACGCTTCGCCTCCCACATCAGGACGCTCCGCCTCCCACATCAGGACGCTTCGCCTCCCACATCAGGACTCTCCGCCTCCCACATCAGGATGCTTCGCCTCCCACATCAGGACTCTCCGCCTCACACATCAGGACGCTCCGCCTCCCACATCAGGACTCTCCGCCTCCCACATCAGGACTCTCCGCCTCCCACGTCAGGACGCTCCGCCTCACACATCAGGACGCTCCGCCTCCCACATCAGGACGCTTCGCCTCCCACATCAGGACTCTCCGCCTCCCACATCAGGATGCTTCGCCTCCCACATCAGGACTATCCGCCTCCCACATCAGGACGCTCCGCCTCCCACATCAGGACTCTCCGTCTCCCACATCAGGACTCTCCGCCTCCCACATCAGGACGCTCCGCCTCACACACCAGGACGCTCCGCCTCACACATCAGGACGCTTCGCCTTCCACATCAGGACTCTCCGCCTCCCACATCAGGACTATCCGCCTCCCACATCAGGACACTCCGCCTCACACATTAGGACACTCCGCCTCACACATCAGGACTCTCTGCCTCCCACATCAGGACTCTCCGCCTCCCACATCAGGACTCTCCGCCTCCCACGTCAGGACGCTCCGCCTCACACGTCAGGACGCTCCGCCTCCCACATCAGGACGCTTCGCCTCCCACATCAGGACTCTCCGCCTCCCACATCAGGATGCTTCGCCTCCCACATCAGGACTCAACAAGCTACAGTTAGTGCAAAATGCAGCCGCTAGAGTTCTTACTAGATCAAGAAAATATGATCATATAACACCGATTTTATCATCTCTGCACTGGTTACCTATTAAGTTCCGTATCAATTACAAAGTACTACTACTGACCTATAAAGCCCTTAATGGTTTAGCTCCTATGTACTTAACGGACCTTCTTTCGCCCTACAATCCACCGCGTTCTCTAAGATCACTAAATTCAAGGCTTCTGGTCATTCCTAGGATATCGAAGTCCACGAAAGGAGGGAGGGCATTCTCGCATTTAGCTCCAAAACTCTGGAATAGCCTTCCCGATACGGTCCGATGCTCTGACTCGCTGACACAGTTTAAAACTAGACTAAAGACGTGTCTCTTTAGTCAAGCATTCACATAATGCTTACCTTTTAGTCCTCTGCTATGCCATACGGAACCGTTTGCCACTGAAACTGCTTAACGCACCAGTGGGGCTCGACAGCCTTATAGACAAACGGGTCGGTCCGTATGGTTGCGGTTGGGTTGCGGAGAGTTTGGGTTGCGGAGAGTTGTGAGATTATGGTTTTCTAACACCTACTCCCGTGTAATGGAAATCATTATGAACATCAGCTATGCTAATTATTTCCCATCTGCCTTTCTGCTGTTATCTCGGGACGCTTGTCCCGAGAAAAATGGCGTTCGTAGGCTCCAGTTTGGTATCCTGCCTCTCACGGGGATTTCGGATGCCTCAACGCCTGTGATGAGAAGACCAACGCCTGTGAAGAGACGACTCAACGCCTGCGAAGAGACGACTCAACGCCGGCGATATGTTATCCCCTAAATATTACATGATTAACTAAATGTATTTTTTCCAGGTACTCTCTGATATGCACTTACTGTAAAGCTTCTTTAAAACCCTATGATTGTTAGCCAGAGGAGAACTGGCCCCTGACTAGCCTGGGTTCTCCCAAGGTTTTTTTCTCCATCCAATCTGATGGAGTTTTGGTTCCTTGCCACTGTCGCCTTGCTTTTGGCTTGCTTAGTTGGGGATATTTAATATTCAACAATATTATTGAACTGTGTTGTACTACTTTCATGTTATCACTGTGAAGCTGCTTTGATGCAATCTGTATTGTGAAAAGCGCTATATAAATAAATGTGACTTGACTTGACTTGACTCTCCGCCTCCCACATCAGGACGCTCCGCCTCCCACATCAGGACTCTCCGTCTCCCACATCAGGACTCTCCGCCTCCCACGTCAGGACGCTCCGCCTCACACATCAGGACGCTCCGCCTCCCACATCAGGACGCTTCGCCTCCCACATCAGGACTCTCTGCCTCCCACATCAGGACTTTCCGCCTCCCACATCAGGACACTCCGCCTCACACATTAGGACGCTCCGCCTCACACATCAGGACTCTCTGCCTCCCACATCAGGACTCTCCGCCTCCCACATCAGGACGCTTCGCCTCCCACATCAGGACTCTCCGCCTCCCACATCAGGACACTCCGCCTCACACATCAGGACACTCCGCCTCACACATCAGGATGCTCCGCCTCCCACATCAGGACTCTCCGCCTCCCACATCAGGACTTTCCGCCTCTCACATCAGGACGCTCACATCAGGACTCTCCGCCTCCCACATCAGGACACTCCGTCTTCCACATCAGGACGCTTCGCCTCCCACATCAGGACGCTCCGCCTCCCACATCAGGACTCTCCGCCTCCCACATCAGGACTCTCCGCCTCCCACATCAGGACGCTCAGCCTCCCACATCAGGACTCTCCGCCTCCCACATCAGGACACTCCGCCTCCCACATCAGGACTCTCCGCCTCCCACATCAGGACTCTCCGCCTTTCACATCAGGACGCTCACATCAGGACTCTCCGTCTCCCACATCAGGACTCTCCGCCTCCCACATCAGGACGCTCCGCCTCCCACATCAGGACTCTCCGCCTTTCACATCAGGACGCTCACATCAGGACTCTCCGCCTCCCACATCAGGACTCTCCGCCTCCCACATCAGGACGCTCCGCCTCCCACATCAGGACTCTCAGCCTCCCACATCAGGACTCTTCGCCTCCCACATCAGGACACTCCGCCTCCCACATCAGGACGCTCCGCCTCCCACATCAGGACTCTCCGCCTCCCACATCAGGACTCTCCGCCTCCCACATCAGGACTCTCCGCCTCCCACATCAGGACTCTCCGTCTCCCACATCAGGACGCTTCGCCTCCCACATCAGGACTCTCCGCCTCCCACATCAGGACGCTCCACCTCCCACATCAGGACGCTCCGCCTCCCACGTCAGCACGCTCCGCCTCCCACATCAGGACTCTCCGTCTCCCACTTCAGGACTCTCCATCTCCCACATTAGGACGCTCCGCCTCCCACATCAGGACTCTCCGTCTCCCACATCCGGACGCTCCGCCTCCCACGTCTGGGCCGGTCATTCCGCCTCGCTGCCCCTTCGTGGGTACGTCTGTGGTTCACATGACCCCGCTGGTTCAGTTTTGGAGCTTTCCTATCTGTCCCGCTGGCTCACGAGAATCAGGCTCGGCTATGCGATTTAGTTCGCACGGTCTCCTCTCCGCTCCGGGGAATCCGCAACACCGTGGTGGGGGGCAATGCCCCTGTCATGTGTACGGAGGTCATCACCCTACTGGCGAAGGGTACGATCGAGACCACCCCTCCAGCCGAAATGAAGTCCGGCTTCTTCAGCCCCGACCTCATTGTACCCAAGAAAACCGGTGGATTCGACCAATCCTGGACCTGCGCGTCTTGAACGGCTCCCTTCTAAAAAGGTTTCTGTTCAAGATACTCACGGCCAAACGCATGCTCATCTGGGCCTTCGGGTCATCTGGGAGGAGAGCAAACTTTGCCCCGTGCAGAGGATCTCTCTTCTCGGTATGGAAATCGTCTCGGTCGCCATGCGCGCGCAGCTTACTGACTTACCTTAGACAGTTCGAGGGCAAGAGTGCAGTTCCACTGAAGTTATTCCAGAGGCTCCTGGGGCATATGGCATCCGCAGCAACGCTGCTCGGATTGCTTCATATGAGACAGCTTCAGCTCTGGCTTCGCGATCGAGTCCTGAGGTGGGCATTGCAACAAGGCACGCTCCGAGCACCAGTTACTCCGACCTGCCATCAGACCTTCAACCCGTGGATGATCCTCAGCTTTCTACATGCCGGAGTGCCCTTAGAACGAGTTTCCAGGCATGTTCTTGTCTCAACAGATGCCTCCACCACGGGCTGGGGTGCCATGTGCAGTGGACATGCTGCCGCGGGCTCCTGGACAGGACCCCAGCGCCTAGTGCATGTCAATTGCCTCGAATTGCTGGCAGTACGCCTTGCTCTGCACCGCTTCCATGCGTTGCTCAAGAACCAGGACGTACTAGGCCGATCAGACAATACCATGACAGTAGCGTACATCAACCGACAAGGTGGTCTACGCTCTCGCCGTATGTCGCAACTCTCCCGCCACCGAGGTCGCTTCGAGCCATTATATTCCGGGAGACCTGAACTGTGCAGCCCACGAGCTTTACGTCTCAGCCTCTTCCTGGAGAATGGAGTCCCACGACTCATCCCATTACGACCTGTTTTACTCCCTGTCCGAGGGCACGCTTGGCACGGACGCACTGGCGCACAGCTAGCCGCAGGGCCTCTTCATCAACTGGTGCTCTTCTCACCGAGAAACCCCCAGAAAATGCCCGATCAGTGTCGTGCTTTCCTTCCTGCAAGATGGGTTGGAGCGAAGGCTGTCTCCCTCCACCCTGAAGGCGTATGTTGCCGCTATCGCCGCACATCACAACGCAGTTGAGGGTAAGTCCATGGGAAAGCATGACCTGATCATCAGGTTCCTGAGAGGAGTGAGGAGACTGAATCCTCCTCGCCCTCCTCTCGTTCCCTCTTGGGACCTCTCAGTGGTTCTAACTACCCTGCGGAGTGCTCCCTTTGAGCCTCTGCAATCAGTGGAGCTTAAGTTCCTGTCAGTTAAGACAGCGCTCATGGTTGCTTCGGCCTCCATTAAGAGGGTAGGGGACCTGCACGTATTTTCTGTTGACGAAGCGTGTCTGGAATTCGGGCCGGCCTATTCTCACGTGATCCTGAGACCCCGGCCTGGACACGTGCCCAAGGTTCCCACCACTCCCTTTCGAGATCAGGTGGTGAACCTGCAAGCGCTGCCCCTGGAGGAGGCAGACCCAGCCTTGGCACTGCTCTGTCCAGTACGCGCCCTCCCTGCCTACGTAGACAGAATGCAGTGTTTCTGGACCTCGGACCAGCTCTTTGTCTGTTATGGTGGGAAGCTGAAGGGAAAGGCTCTCTCCAAGCAGAGGTTGTCTCACTGGTTAGTCCTTCCTCTTGGGCTCTTGTGCATGGCGCCTCGCTAACAGACATCTGCAGAGCTGCAGGCTGGGCTACACCCAACACATTCGCCAGATGCTCTATCTCTGAGTGGAGCCAGTGTCCTCTCGTGTACTCGCTTCAACCAGCCGGTACTAGGATCTGCTCAGGTGTCTTCACTTGCTCGCCATTCCACTCCACGGACTGGATACGTGCGATATTTCCTCAGTTGAGCTTCCCCCGACAAGCCCCGAGTTCCTCCAGCGCTGTTGACGTCAAACGCCAGAGTCTATGCCTGCGGCAGCTTTCCCGTTGGCTAGGTGCCTCCATGTGCATGGTTCCCCTCTGGGCGACCCCCACAAGTGTATTTCCACTGTAAGCCTCTCCGAGCGTGTGTCTTTCCCTTGGCAAACCACCTTGCAACTCCTGGGGTTGAAACACTCCACCATGCGGGCTGTACACCCCAGTGTTCTCCGTATGCAGCCATATGTGTATTCTGTGAGCCCCCCCCCCCCCCCCCCCCCCCCACCCCCTTCGGGCAGCCAATAATTGCGTATTTCCATTGCGTATTTCCACCCAGTGTACCTTGGTATTCCTGTGTTAAGTAGGAGTCCTTCGTCTGTGCTAGTCTCACGACAGTGAGCTCAGATTTGCACAGGGCACTGGAAGACAGCCGAGGGGCGTGATTCAACTGGGAACCCCATTTCGTCGTCACAACGTAACTCGTAGTGACTACGAAAGGGAACGTCTCGGTTACGGATGTAACCCTCGTTCCCTGAGTAGGAAACGGGAGACGTAACGTCACTTTCCCTGTACTGCTGGAACAGCCTGAGTTCAGTCTCGGCTCCTCAGCAAGTAACATATCTGCATATTGCCAGCGTACTTCCTTATATACCCACGAGTTAGGGCGGAGTTACGCTATGCAAAATCCGCAAACCCATGGCATTTCTTTCACATGAGATCATCCAATAGCAAACCACAACCATCCAACCATCCAATCAACTCCCATATCCAATCAACTCCCACAGATACAATCAAGCCCCGCCCACGTGTGTTCTTGATCCCGAAGCGTTCCACTCGATTTACGAAACAATAGAGGGGAAGAGACCAGCACAACTTCAGTTTTAATGATTTTAACATCACATGTGATAAGCTAGCAATACAAAAAATCCAAATATGCTCAGAATTATAGCAATGATGAAGCTAACACCCATTCTGAGCTGATATTAAGTATGAAAAGCCCACACTGTGACACTCTATAAATGATTGCTTTTAAAGTCTTATGTCACGCCGTGTTTTATTTACTGATGTTACATGTGACGACCTCTGCTGCTGCTTTTGAGAATTACAATTTGGTTTACGTGTGTCCCTTGTTTTTGTTGCTTCCCTTGAGCCAAGGGTCGTAACAAATTGGGGGCTCGTCCTTGCTTTGGTTATTTGATTGCGTAAAAAAAATATTTGGACGTTTAGTTTGATAATTGATTATTTGTTGGACACACAAAAATGTTTTTGTGCCAAAGTCAATTTGTTCACCGTGTGAAATCACCAGTTGGTAAGTACATGTGCAATATTGTTTTTTGAACGTGAGTTTTCTCTGATAGGCATAGCGGCATGTTTCTTTTGAGACGTGTCGGATTTGTTATTTTTGTGTAGTGTTGTGGTGAAAGTGGGTAGTAGTAATTATCTCGGGAGCACATCCGTGGTGTTGAAGGCGTCGCTGGTTTGACCAGTTGCGTTTTTCACCCAGCGGGCTATAGTGCATAAATACCCCCCACCAGTAATCGCATGAAGACTAGGGTTGAGTTAGGTAGAGTTACTGGAAAGGTAGAGGGAAAACTCTCGTTATTTGATTGCACTGTGCTGAATAAATTATTCTGGTCATTTTAGCATGGCTGATATTGATGAGTTTGTTAGTTCACCTTCTCATGAATTTTTGGACAGGTGTACTAAAGAGCAATTATTAAGTATTGCTGAACGTTATGAAATTGTGATTAAAGATAAAAGGCTCAAAGATAATGTTAAAGTAGCTTTGAAAATTGAGTTGATTGAAAAAGGTTTCTTAGACACCGAGATGGAGGAATATGTACCAGTGGCATCTGAATTAAAAAGTAATTTGTCTTTTGAACAGCAAAAAGAGCTGCTACAATTAAAGATGGACCATGAGAAGTTAAAACTGCGTGCGGAACAAGGTAAAATGGATTTAGAAAAGGCAAAGTTGGATTTGGAGTTTCTCAAGCTCAACCTGATGAAAGAAGGTAAGCTTTCTAGTTCTGGTCAGGAACAGAGTGTGTTGTTTTCAATCAATTCAAACCTAAAACTTATTCCTAAATTCAATGAAGAAGATCCTGATACTTTCTTTAATCTATTTGAACGCATGGCAGAATTAAGGAACTGGTCAGATGATGATTGTGTTGCGCTGTTACAGTGTGTGTTAACTGGGAAAGCACAAGTAGCATTTTCTTCATTGTCGGTTGATGATTGTAAAGATTATGATAAAGTTAAATCTCTAATCTTAAAAGCATATGAATGTGTACCCGAAGCATACAGACAGCGTTTTCGATTGCAGAAAAAAGACCAGTTGCAAACAAACTTAGAATTTGTGCGTGATCTGAGAAAACACTTTAATCATTGGTGTTCAGCATTAGACATTAAAACATTGGAGGATTTAATTCACTTGATGGTGTTGGAGCAATTTAAAAATTCCGTCCCGAGCCGTATAGCTATGTATATTAGTGAGCATAATGTTAAAACGCCAGAGGAAGCGGCAATGTTGGCCGATGATTTTGTACTGACGCACAAAACCACTTTTGTGGATTGGCATGCTCGTGATGTTCAGTATGTAAAGTCTCCGTCTAAGAGTAACCGTGTTTTCACTGGAAATTTTGACCCAAGCAAGATTTGCAATTACTGTCATGAGAAAGGACATTGGAAAGCAGATTGTCCTGTCCTTAAAAATAAATTCAAACATAATGCACAAAATTCACATGCTAAGCCTTCTGCTCTTGCGGCACCAGTTCTGTCTTCAGGGAGTGAAGTTGTTGAAAGTAAAACACTTGATGTTGATTTCTCTTCTTACTCGCCTTTTATTACAGAGGGGCGTGTATCCCTGGTTGGAGAGAAAGAGGAAATCCCTGTTAAAATTTTGCGGGATACTGGCGCAATGGATTCATTTATTTTGGAATCAGTATTGCCTTTTTCCTCGCAGTCTCATACTGGTGAGAGTGTGTTAATTCGTGGAATAGGACTGAATACTCTGTCTGTGCCTCTTCATAGGGTAAGGCTTCAGTCCGATTTGATTCAAGGTGAGGTTGTAGTGGGAGTACGACCAGCTTTGCCAGTTGAGGGGGTCCATATTATTTTGGGAAATGGACTGGTAGGTGAACGTGTGTGGGCTGATACGTCAGTGTTTCCCATAGTGACCACTGATAATAAAATTGAAACTGAACTGAGTTCTTTGTGCCAGGATTCAACGTGTGTTGTGACTCGTGCAATGAAACGTGCCAATGAGGATGAAGTGTGTGATCAAAAAGAGATAAAATCTGATAAAATCTGCACTAAGTTGTTTATGCCTGATTTGTCTGCCTTGTCTTTTCCTGTTTCTGCAGAGGATTTAGGAATAGAACAGCGGACTGACTCCTCTTTGCATGAACTCTTCCAGAGTGCTGTTCTTCCGGTAGAGGAGTGTGACGTTTCCCGTGGATATTTCGTTCACAATGGAGTGTTGTTGAGAAAATGGAGTCCTCACAAAGATTTTGTTGGGGATCCTGTTTTCCAAGTAGTTGTTCCTACTAAATTTCGACAAATGATGATTGAAATTGCGCATGATCAATTAGGTCATCAGGGGGTGCGTAAGACTTATGATCGCCTGTTGCGATATTTTTTTTGGCCGCGATTAAAACGAGACATCTCTGCTTATATTAAGAGATGTAAAACCTGCCAATTAACGAGTAAACCGAACCAGGTGTTGAAACCTGCTCCGTTGAAACCAATTCAGGCTACTGGTGAACCTTTCGAGCATCTTATTGTCGATTGCGTAGGGCCACTTCCCCGTTCGAAGTCTGGTAGCAGTTATTTATTCACTGTGATGTGTTTGAACACACGTTTTCCTGCGGCATATCCACTGCGTACCATTACGTCTCGTTCTATTGTGAAAGCTTTAACCCAGTTTATATCCGTTTTTGGTATTCCAAAAATCATCCAAAGTGATCAAGGTTCGAATCTCACTTCGCATCTCTTCCAGCAGGTGTTAAAACAGCTGCACATTAAGCATAATCAATCTACTGCGTATCATGCACAAAGTCAGGGTGCATTGGAGAGATTCCACCAGTCGTTAAAGTCACTTCTCCGTGCGTACTGTGTGCAGCTGGATAGAGATTGGGAAGAGGGTTTACCATGGATGATGTTAGCTGCACGTGAAGTAGTCCAGGAGAGTATGGGTTTCAGCCCTAACGACTTGGTCTTTGGCCATAATGTTCGTGGACTGTTGTCTGTATTTCAGCAGGTTGGTAAAGCTGTAGAGCCTCCTAAAAACTTGGCGTCATATGTTTTGGGGTTTAAAAATCGACTCATCCAGGTTAGAGAACTAGCTAAATTAAATCTGGGAAAACATCAGAAAAACATGAAGCAATTCTATGATCGTACGGTTGAACATCGAGTGTTTGTACCAGGCGATCAAGTTCTTGTCTTACGGCCTATTGTATCTTCTCCTTTTGAAGCAAAATTCGATGGCCCATTTGTTGTACAACGAAAGTTGACTGATGAAAATTATGATGTCTCAATGCCATCACGGAAAAAGTCAGTTAAACGGTGCCATGTAAATCTATTAAAACCGTATTATGAAAAAGAAACCAAACCTGTAGAAAATTTGACACCTTTGCATCCAGCACTTTCGGCCGTTTCTATCGGTGGGGGTAATATGAGTTTGGTGGGTGAGGAAGAGGAGACCATTTCGCCCGATGATTGTGTTTTTCGCGGCCGTTTGAATAATTCAGAGTCCTTGCACAACTTGGAGTTTACTCTCCGTCATTTATCTCCTGTAAGATGCCAGGAGTTATGTGACCTATTACATAGTTTTCCCGAATTATTTGATGATGTGCCATCGCGTACAGATTGGGTTGAACATGATATCGATGTTGGGGATGCAAAACCTATTAAACAGCGTTTTTATCGTGTTGCACCTGAAAAACGGGAATTGATGGAGAGGGAAATTAAGTATATGCAGGATCACGATATTGCAGTACCTTCTTTTTCTGAATGGGCTTCCCCGTGTATTTTAGTTGGAAAGTCAGATGGTACAGTAAGATTTTGTACGGATTTCCGTAAAGTTAATGCATTAACAAAACCGGACTGTTTTCCTTTGCCCCGCGTCGAGGACTGTGTGGACCAGGTTGGTTCAGCCAAGTTCGTCAGCAAGTTTGACTTGCTGAAGGGCTATTGGCAGGTGCCTTTAACCAAGAGAGCACAAGAAATTTCATCTTTTGTCACTCCGTCAGGATTACATTCTTACCGGGTCATGAGTTTTGGCCTGCGAAATGCTCCGGCGACTTTTCAACGCCTCATGAACCGAGTAATTTGTGGCCTTGAGGGTTGTGCCGTCTATTTGGACGATTTAGTCGTTTTTAGTGACAGTTGGGAGTCTCATTTAAAACGGTTGCGTTCGGTGTTGAGACGTTTGTCTGATGCTCGACTTACAGTGAACTTGGCCAAATGTGAGTTTGCGAAGGCGACCGTGACGTATCTCGGGAAGGTGGTAGGGAACGGCGAAGTGCGTCCGATACAGGCTAAAGTGCAAGCCATTCAGAATTTTCCTTCCCCAACGACAAAGAAAGAGCTTATGAGGTTTTTAGGGTTGGTAGGATATTATCGATCTTTTTGTCGAAATTTTTCTACGGTGGTGGCACCGTTGACCGACTTGTTAAAGGGTAAGACGAAGTTTTTATGGTCTTACAGTTGCGAATTGGCTTTTGAGAACGTGAAATCCTTGCTGTGTTCAGCGCCTGTGCTTATGGCTCCGTGCTTTGACAAACCTTTCACGTTGCACGTCGATGCCAGTAATGTTGGAGCTGGAGCTGTCCTTCAGCAATCTGATGTGGATGGAGTAGACCATCCAGTTAGTTTCTTTTCGAGAAAGTTTAACACATACCAACGTAATTATTCTGTGGTCGAAAAGGAAGCGTTAGCCCTTATTTGGGCCTTGCAGCACTTTTCTGTTTATCTTAATTCCTGTGCACCTATTGTGATCTACACGGATCATAATCCATTAACCTTTCTCAACTCTTTGCAGTG